>NC_064921.1:191801632-192104662 GCF_023897955.1 Schistocerca gregaria
GATGGCCCGGAGGCTCGGTACGAGCATTTCGGAAACTGCACGACTTGCACGTTCAAGGAGTGCTGTGATGAGTGTCATCAACATGTGGCGAAACGAAGGTGAAACCACGTGCAGACGTCGTGGGGTTGGGCGGACGCCTCTTACTACAGACGCCGGACGGCATAGGCTGGGCAGACTGGTGAAACAGGGCAGGCTGTGAACTGTGGCAGAACTAACATCAGGCTTTAATGCTGGGCAGAGAACACGTGTGTCTGAACACACTGTGCACCGAACACTCCCAAGGATGGGCCTCCGCAGCTGACGGCCCATGCATGTTCCGATGTTAACACCACGACATCGGCAACTCTCACTGAAATGGGCACGTGACCATCGGCACTGGGCGTTGGTACAGTGGCAGAGCGTTGCATAGTTTGATGAATCCCGATACCTTGTTCATGAAGCCGATGGGAGGGCGCCAATCCATCGTCTTTCAGGGGAGCAGACGGAGACAAACTGGCGGTAACTCCAATATGCTCCAAGGAATATTCACCTGGGCATCCATGGGTCCTGTGGAGCTCGTGCAAGGCACCATGACGGCCAAGGAGTATCGTACACTGGTTGCGAACCGCGTACACCTCTTTATGGTTCAAATGGCTCTAAGCACTATGGAACTTAACGTCTGTGGTCATCAGTCCCCTAGACATAGAACTACTTAAACGTAACTACCTAAGGACATCACACACATCCATGCCCGAGGCAGTATTCGAACCTGCACCCGTAGCAGCAGCTTGGTTCCGGACTGAAGCGCCTAGAACCACGCGGCCACACCGGCCGACGTACTTCTTTATGACAATCATGTTTCCTGAGGGCATTGGCATTTTTCAGCAAGATAATGCGCGATGTCACAAGGCTAGGACTGTGATGCAATGGTTCGAGGAAAACTGACGAGTTTAAATTGTTGTGCTGCCCCCCCCCCCCCCCCCCAACTCACCAAATTTGAATCTGATGTGATGGAACCTGGGATGTGATAGAACGTGACATCAGAGGTCATCGCCCTCTTTCCGGAAATTACTGGAATTAGATGACTTGTGTGTGTAGATGTGGTGTCTGCTCCCTCCTGCGACCTACCGAGGCCTCATTGCTTCCATGCCACGACGCGTCGCCGCTGTTACCGTGCCAAAGGTAGAGATGGCGGCTATTAGGTATATGATCATAATATTCTGGCTGATCAGTGTATTTCACGAAAACACGATGAGCACCATACTACGTGTCCCTGCAAGCTAACTAGCTTTTGTTTTAAAGATTTTCTTCTATCACAAAAATTCTCGGAGTAATTTAAGTGGCATGTCTTAAGTGCCTCATCCTGTACGCACATGTTTGTCTTTAACTATTTTGATTCATACACTGTCGGGAAAAAAATATAACACCCTCAAGGACTGTATTCAGTGGCAACAGGGTATAATATGTGAATGCTGAGGCGTTTTAGTGTTAGTGATTCATTTGTCACGGTCATGAAACATCAAACGGCTTTCGGGGTGCGTGTGTCTACAGCTGCTGTTTTGAATCTGCATCCAGTGACTGTGCTGAGTTTAGAGGTGAATATGTTTGCAACATTAACTCTAGGGTACAACCATGCTCCACCGACGTACTCCTCTTGAGCAGCTGCGTCCATTTGAATGGTGTGGTGCTGTGGGAAGCTGGGTAGACATATCGACGGACTGTTACACACTTTGTCCACAATGTATCGGTAGCGTATCGCTGCTTTCAACTACCTATCGAGCCGGTTTTGGATGTAAGCGTAGTGCAGACGCACATCAGTATAGACGCATTGAGTGAGTAGCGCTGGGCGATCTATCGTCATCCAGGGACAAAATGCAAGCACATGTTGCTCTTGCTTGTAACCAGTGACCATTGGGAACCGTCTGATTGCTTGATTGTAGCAGGATCCAGATGGTGAGGCCTCTGGTGAGGCTATCACTGCCAGACTCGGTTACTCGGGTGTCGTGCAAGAGTTGACTGGGGTGTGGAATGGCACCCTGTGGTCTTCAGTGATGAGAGTAGGTTCTGTCTCTGTGCGAGTGATGGGTGTACAGGCGTGTGGCGTAGACATCGTGAAGTGGCTGTTCCAGAGTTCAGTTGCCCACGACATACAACACAAATTCCAGGCTACGTGATGTGGAACGCCATCAGCACATTTGATATTTCTGCAGGGTAACATAACCACTACCCACTACACAGCATAGGCTGTTACCGCCGTACCACTACCATTTCTTCGACAAGAAGGCCATGTGCTTTTGCAGCAGCAAAATGCACAACTAAATACGGCTACTGTGATGTCACGCGCTCTTCTTGGTTTACAATAATTGCTCTAACTTTCAAGATCGCCCATGGGACATGACGTAGCACCAATTTACTCGTTCTCCAGCGCCTGATTGCAACAAAAGGCGCTAGACGGCTGGCACAATCAATCACAGGATGCCACTGTGTACTGATGCAACTATCTGGCCACCGTTTACTTTGACGTGAGTGTTTCATTTGGTCTGAATTTTTTACAGTATACTCCAGTTCTGTCACTTTCTGACATTCTACAGCGTAACGATGGTCCAGATTTTAACTTCGAAGGTTTGCAGATGTTTCTCTACGCTTATGCTTGCTTGAAGATGTTCGTCTGATTCCAGTCTTTCGACTTTACACTAGTCTAGCACTGAGAATATGAGCGTAAGTTTCGTTAATGTTCTGTTGCGAACGTCGTTGTGAACTGTCGAATGTTTGTGCGTGCGTGCGCGCGCGCGCGCGTGTGTGTGTGTGTGTGTGTGTGTGTGTGTATGTGTGTGGTTGTGTGTGTGTGTGTGTGTGTGTGTGTGTGAGAACTGGTATATGTTTCTGCGTAGTTAGGTGTATAAATGTATAACTGTATTCTTTCTTACTATTTTTTTCTTTTAGTAGGTTTAGCAGAGATTTGGTGTTTATATGAGTGTGGAAGGCTCATCACATGTTCTTTTTCTTTGATACCTTTCTGGATGTGGTAGTTTTTCTGTATTTGGATAGAGGATTTCTTGTGGTTCCCTATTATGATGACTTTCATGTCTTTTTCTGAATTGGTGGGATAATGGTTGTGGTACTTTAAGTGCTCTGCAAAAGTGAAACGGTTTGTTCCATTCTTCCAACATATCATGTGTTCTTTGTAGCGTATTTTAAAATAACTACAGACTTTGTAAGTAATGATTTGAATCACACAGCATAACAATTTTATTGTTGCACTTATAATTATTTAGCTGTTTAATTATTGACTGTCTTTCTCATTCGTTTTACTACGTAGTGAATTTATCCTGTACTACTCTAATATACAATTATTTATTGTTATTGTCATATGCTTAGTTGTGCAGTATATCTGTCTTGTATAATTTATTGTATTTTGTGACATTTTCTGAGTTGATTCGTGAAACTTTTGACGTCATCGATTGCACGTAAAGATGGGGTGAATAAAGAACGTCTATAGAAAGTGGAAGAGTACCGGAACAGTTTCTAATCTGGGAGTACAGTGTCTATTACGTAACTCAAAACAGAACACGAATAAATATGTGTGTATTTCAGGCCACTGATTACGTTTTTACAAAAAATAAAAGTGAATACCTATGCTATGATGAAGTTGGTTTTATTTAGTTGGACGGAGACGTACCTAAGCTGAAAATGTTCCACTTAATGTTAAGCGGAGCTGACGCCGACAGGACATCGAAATTTAAATAGTTACACGTTGTCCCTGAGATGACAAGGGAGTGATAGAGGGCCTTTATACAGTACGTAGAAATAATTCTTTTACTTTCTTTAACATTCTCTGTAACTCTTATGTATGTGTACCTCTACATTAAGTAGCTACAGCCGTCCATAACCATTATATTGATGAGGAGAGTACAGACCAGAAATTAGATTTGTAAAGGCGAAGTGTTTTGAAAGTTATCTGTGCTTGAAACTAGCTATCTGAATCGACGTATTTTGGCCTTTTTAGTAGACCTATGAGCGAGAACTCAATTGCTTGAAAACGCTTTTTGAAGAAAGTGTCATAGAGGCTTCGCGATACGATAAAGCACAATCGCAATAGGCTACAATCCGACCTTTATCAAAATCGGAAACGTGATGGTACGCGTTTCGCCTCCTTACACGAGGCATCACAACAACGTTTCACCAGGCAACGCCGGTCAAGTGCTATTTGTGTATGAGAAATTGGTTGGAAACTTTCCTCATGTCATCACGTTGTAGGTGTCGCCACCGGCGCCAACCTTGTGTGAATGATCTGAAAAGCTAATCATTTGCATATCACAGCATCGTCTTCCTGTCGGTTAAATTTCGCGTGTGTAGCACGTCATCATCGTGGTGTAGCAATTTTTATGGCCAGTAGTGTAATATTGTCAATCACAGCGAACAACACTGCACAAAAATTAACAACAGATGACATGGCTACACCGTTACGCACAGTAGCTGTGGCTTGCAAAGAACATAAGTAATCAAGAACCGCAGAAAATTAGCCGAGTTCACTGATCACGGTGGGGGAAAAGTAAAGTGAGGGGCCAGGGACAATTACGTTGTGATAGTTTCATTCTCATAACTAACACTTGGTTTAAGAATCATGAAAGAAGGTTGTATACGTGGAAGAACCCTGGAGATACTAAAAGGTATCAGATAGATTATATAATGGTAAGACAGAGATTTAGGAACCAGGTTTTAAGTTGTAAGACATTTCCAGGGGCAGATGTGGACTCTGACCACAATCTATTGGTTATGACCTGTAGATTAAAACTGAAGAAACTGCAAAAATGTGGGAAATTAAGGAGATGGGACCTGGATAAACTGAAAGAACCAGAGGTTGTACAGAGTTTCAGAGAGAGCATAAGGGAACAATTGACAGGAATAGGGGAAAGAAATACAGTAGAAGAAGAATGGGTAGCTCTGAGGGATGTAGTAGTGAAGGCAGCAGAGGATAAAGTAGGTACAAAGACGAGAGCTGCTAGAAATCCTTGGGTAACAGAAGAAATATTGAATTTAATTGATGAAAGGAGAAAATATAAAAATGCAGTAAATGAAGCAGGCAAAAAGGAATACAAACGTCTCAAAAATGAGATCGACAGGAAGTGCAAAATGGCTAAACAGGGATGGTTAGAGGACAAATGTAAGGATGTAGAAGCTTATCTCACTAGGGGTAAGATAGATACTGCCTACAGGAAAATTAAAGAGACCTTTGGAGAGAAGAGAACAACTTGTATGAATATCAAGAGCTCAGATGGCAGCCCAGTTCTAAGCAAAGAAGGGAAGGCAGAAAGGTGGAAGGAGTATATAGAAGGTTTATACAAGGGCGATGTACTTGAGGACAATATTATGGAAATAGAAGAGGATGTAGATGAAGACGAAATGGGAGATACGATACTGCGTGAAGAGTTTGACAGAGCACTGAAAGACCTGAGTCGAAACAAGGCCCCCGGAGTAGACAATATTCCATTAGAACTACTGACGGCCTTGGGAGAGCCAGTCATGACAAAAGTCTACCAGCTGGTGAGCAAGATGTATGAGACAGGCGAAATACCCTCAGACTTCAAGAAGAATATAATAATTCCAATCCCAAAGAAAGCAGGTGCTGACAGATGTGAAAATTACCGAACTATCAGTTTAATAAGCCACGGCTGCAAAATACTAACACGAATTCTTTACAGACGAATGGAAAAACTGGTAGATGCAGACCTCGGGGAGGATCAGTTTGGATTCCGTCGAAATGTTGGAACACGTGAGGCAATACTGACGTTACGACTTATCTTAGAAGAAAGATTAAGAAAAGGCAAACCTACGTTTCTAGCATTTGTAGACTTAGAGAAAGCTTTTGACAATGTTGACTGGAATACTCTTTTTCAAATTCTAAAGGTGGCAGGGGTAAAATACTGGGAGCGAAAGGCTATTTATAATTTGTACAGAAACCAGATGGCAGTAATAAGAGTCGAGGGGCATGAAAGGGAAGCAGTGGTTGGGAAAGGAGTGAGACAGGGTTGTAGCCTCTCCCCGATGTTATTCAATCTGTATATTGAGCAAGCAGTAAAGGAAACAAAAGAAAAATTTGGAGTAGGTATTAAAATTCATGGAGACGAAGTAAAAACTTTGAGGTTCGCCGATGACATTGTAATTCTGTCAGAGACAGCAAAGGACTTGCAAGAGCAGTTGAACGGAATGGACAGTGTCTTGAAAGGAGGATATAAGATGAACATTAACAAAAGCAAAACGAGGATAATGGAATGTAGTCAAATTAAATCGGGTGATGCTGAGGGAATTAGATTAGGAAATGAGACACTTAAAGTAGTAAAGGAGTTTTGCTATTTAGGAAGTAAAATAACTGATGATGGTCGAAGTAGAGAGGATATAAAATGTAGAGTGGCAATGGCAAGGAAAGCGTTTCTGAAGAAGAGAAATTTGTTAACATCGAATATAGATTTATGTATCAGGAAGTCGTTTCTGAAAGTATTTGTTTGGAGTGTAGCCATGTATGGAAGTGAAACATGGACGATAACTAGTTTGGACAAGAAGAGAATAGAAGCTTTCGAAATGTGGTGCTACAGAAGAATACTGAAGATAAGGTGGATAGATCACGTAACTAATGAGGAGGTATTGAATAGGATTGGGGAGAAGAGAAGTTTGTGGCACAACTTGACTAGAAGAAGGGATCAGTTGGTAGGACATGTTTTGAGGCATCAAGGGATCACAAATTTAGCATTGGAGGGCAGCGTGGAGGGTAAAAATCGTAGAGGGAGACCGAGAGATGAGTACACTAAGCAGATTCAGAAGGATGTAGGTTGCAGTAGGTACTGGGAGATGAAGCAGCTTGCACAGGATAGAGTAGCATGGAGAGCTGCATCAAACCAGTCTCAGGACTGAAGACAACAACAACAACAACAGTTTCATTCTGCAGGGCTTTTTACTGTTGTGAATGTCTTTTCGCTGAGGAAAAGGTAATTGGGACAACAAACTGAATTAAAATTATATTATTACTCAGTAACTAGGCACCGAGACCATGGATTTCTTGTACCAAAAATACTCAGAAATATAGTTGGACCGCTGGCGACTTATTTTGCATGGAGTTACGTTCACCATTTATTTTTACACGAACAACAGCCCTTGGAGTCGGATGTGGCTTGTGTTTCACATTCCAGTTGCACTGTAGTTTACAGTCCACTGGGGTGACAAAAGTCATGGGATATTTTCGAATATCATATCGGACCACCTTGTTCCCGGCGTAGAGCAGCAGCTCGAGGTGGAATGGAGTCAACAAGTCGTTGAAAGTCACTTTGCAAAAATACTGAGCCATGATTTCTCTATACCCTTCCATAACTTTGAAAGTGTTGCCGGTGCTGGATTTTGTGCACGAATTGACCCCTGGATTATGTCGAGTAAATGTTCGATGGACTGATGTCGGGGGATCTAGGTCGGCAAATCATTCGCTTGAATTACGTAAGATGATGTTCAAACCAATAGCGAACGATTGTGGCCACGTTACATGGCACATTGTCACCGATAAAAATAATGTCCATGAACGGCTGCAAATGGTCTCCAAGTAGCCGAACATCTCCAGTCAATGATCGGTTCATTTGGACCAGAGGACCCAGTCCGTTCTGTGTGAACACAGCCCACACCATTGCGGAGAAACCATCCGCTTGCATAGGACCTTATTGACAACCTAGCGGCCTGCCGTTGTGGCTGAGCGGTTATAGGCGCTTCAGTCTGGAAGCGCGCTACGGTCGCAGGTTCGAATCCTGCCTCGGGCATGGATGTGTGTGATGTCCGTAGGTTAGTTACGTTTAAGTAGTTCTAAGTTCTAGGGGACTGATGATCTCAGATGTTAAGTCCCATAGTGCTCAGAGCCATTTGAACCAAATATGGCAACCTGGGTCCATGGCTTCGTGGGGTCTGCACCGCACCCAAACCCTACCATCAGCTCTTGCCAATAGGGACTCCTCTGACCAAACTACGATTTTCCATTAGTCCATGGTCCAAACGATATGGTTACGAGCCCAGGAGAGGCGCTGAAGGCACTGTGGTGGTGTTAGCAAAGGCTCTCTGTCGGTCGTCTGTTGCCATAGACCATTATCGCACTGTCCTAAAGGATACGTTAGTCGCTCGTGCCACATTGTTTCTGTACTTGTACAACGCAGTGTTGCTTGTCTGTTAGCACTGACAACTCGTCGCTGTTCCAGGTAGTTAAATGGAGGTGGACTGTCATTTGTTGCCCGTGGCGAGATATAATACCTGATATTTGGAATTCACGGCACCTCTTGACATTGTAGATCTCGGAGTGCTGAATTCCGTAACGATTTTCGAAATAGAATGTTTCGTGCATCTACGTCCAACTGCACTTTGCCGTTCACAGTTGTACGGTCATAATAACGTCGGAAACCTTTTCACAAGAATCACCTGAGTACAGCTGACAGGTACGCCAATGCACTGCCCTTTATACCTTGCTACGCGGCACTGCTGCGATCTGTGAATGTGCATATCGCTATCCCATGACTTCTGTCTCCCCAGTGTATTAATCTACATCTACATCTACATCCATACTCCACAAATCACCTGACGGTGTGTGGCAGAGGTTACCTTGAGTACCTCTATCGGTTCTTCCTTCTATTCAAGTCTCTTATTGTTCGTGGAAAGAAGGATTGTCGGTATGCCTCTGTGTGGACTCTAATCTCTCTGATTTTATCCTCATGGTCTCTTCGCGAGATATACGCAGGACAGAGCAAATATACTGCTTGACTCCTCGATGAAAGTATGTTCTCGAAACTTCGGCAAAAGCCCGTACCGAGCTAGTGAGCGTCTCTCCTGCAGAGTCTTCCACTGGAATTTATCTATCATCTCCGTAACGCTTTCGGGATTACTAAATGATCCTGTAACGAAGCGCGCTGCTCTCCGTTGGATCTACTCTATCTCTTCTATCAACCCTATCTGGTACGGATCCCACACTGCTGAGCAGTATTCAAGCAGTAGGCAAACAAGCGTACTGTAACCTACTTCCTTTGTTTTCAGATTGCATTTCCTTAGGATTCTTCCAATGAATTTCAGTCTGGCATCTGCTTTACCGACGATCAACTTTATATGATCATTCCATTTTAAATCACTCCTAATGCCTAGAGGGAGCGAAAGGCTGTTTACAATTTGTACAGAAACCAGATGGCAGTTATAAGAGTGGAGCGACATGAATGGGAAGCAGTGGTTGGGAAGGGAGTGAGACAGGGTTGTAACCAATGTTATTCAATCTGTATATTGAGGAAGCAGTAAAGGAAACAAAAGAAAAATTCGTAGTAGGTATTAAAATCCATGGAGAAGAAATAAAAACTTTAAGGTTCGCGGATGACATTGTAGTTCTGTCAGAGACAGCAAAGGACTTAGTAGAGCAGTTGAACGGAATGGACAGTGTCTTGAAAGGATATAAGATTATCATCAACAAAAGCAAAACGAGGATAATGGAATGTAGTCGAATTAAGTCAGGCGATGCTGAGGGAGTTAGTATAGGAAATGAAACACTTAAATTAGTAAAGGAGTTTTGCTATTTGGGGAGCAAAGTAACTGATAATGGTCGAAGGAGAGAGGATATAAAATGTGGACTGGCAATGGCAAGGAAAGCGTTTCTGAAGAAGAGAAATTTGTAACATCGAGTATAGATTTAAATGTCAGGAAGTCATTTCTGAAAGTATTTGTATGGAGTCTAGCCATGTATGGAAGTGAAACATGGACGATAAATAGTTCGGACAAGAAGAGAATAGAAGCCTTTGAAATGTGGTGCTACAGAAGAATGCTGAAGATTAGATGGGCAGATCATGTAACTAATGAGGAAGTATTGAATAGGATTGGGGAGGAGAGAAGTTTGTGGCACAACTTGACAGGAAGAAGGGATCCGTTGGTAGGACATGTCCTGAGGCATCAACGGATCACAAATTTAGCATTGGAGGGCAGCGTGGAGGGTAAAAATCGTAGAGGGAGACCAAGAGATGAATACACTAAGCAGATTCAGAAGGATGTAGGCTGCAGTACGTATTGGGAGATGAAGAAGCTTGCACAGGATAGAGTAGCATGGAGAGCGGCATCAAACCAGTCTCAGGACTGAAGACCACAACAACAACAACAACAAATGCCAGATAATTTATGGAATTAACTGCTTCCTGTTGCTGACCTGCTATATTGTAGCTAAATGATAAGGGATCTTTCTTTCTATGTATTCCATTCTCCATTGGACTATGGTGTAACCAATACCTTCAATTTTAATGGGTCGTCGCTGCAGACATACCGAAGTATCTTTCGTAGAGTTACGCATCTATCCATACTAGCGCACCGTGAAGCCAGCTTTAAGCTTTTTCACTGTCAAAAAATTACGAGCCGAGCGCCGCAAGTGGCTGGCAGAGTTCGGCCTGCAGCATTGTCCACCGTGCGCCCAGCGGGTGTCCGGAATACAGTGGCCGTTCCCACGCGGCCAGGCGGCGGTGTGATCGATTCCGGGAACGGGGCGGCTAAATCAAGCGGGCGTGGCGCGCCGTGGGAGGCGGCGGGCGGCCGCTCTCCCAGCATCGAGGCGCGGACGTAGACTGCGCCGCGGGGGGCCGCATCACAGCCGCCGCCGCTGCAGCCACAGCCTCGCGCTCATCAGCCGCTGGACGCTGGAAGCCGCAAACAGCCAGCGGCCCGACAAGTGTCCCCTCCAGGGCTGAGCGGCCGTCGTCTGTCACGAACAGTATGGCCATGTCACCGACACACTGGATGGATACCGCCGCTCTCTTCTCTCGCATTGCCGACTTTCTGTTTTTCTGTGTATACGTTTTCTCTCGTATGGCGCTCGCATGCTGAGCTGGAGATTCGAGAAGGGATGCAACCTTTCGCTTGAGTAGTTGCATCTGTTCTTTATTTACTGTCGTGACCAGACAAAGCTACAATCATGTAGCCATAGCTGTGTGTTTTTTGACTGCTCCGAGAGATGGCTCATCTGAACACTATCATGTGAAATATTAGTTCACTTTATTACACGAATCATAAAAAGATTTAGGGCAATTCTGACAGAGTTGGAGCACTTTTTTTCCTTCGACATAAAATTTGTATGTTTTTCAACATTTTTTGACTCCCGACAGCGTGTTCGTATAGAGTGTCATGTACAGGGTGTTACAAAAAGGTACGGCCAAACTTTCAGGAAACATTCCTCACACACAAATAAAGAAAAGATGTGATGTGAACATGTGTCCGGGAACTCTTAATTTCCATGTTAGAGCTCATTTTAGTTTCGTCAGTATGTACTGTACTTCCTCGATTCACCGCCAGGTGGCCCAATTGAAGGAAGGTAATGTTGACTTTGGCGCTTATGTTGACATGCGACTCATTGCTCTACAGTACTTGCATCAAGCACATCAGTACGTAGCATCAACAGGTTAGTGCTCATCGCGAACGTGGTTTTGCAGTCAGTGCAATGTTTACAAATGCGGAGTTGGCAGATGCCCATTTGGTGTATAGATTAGCACGGGGCAATAGCCGTGGCTCGGTACGTATGTATCGGGACAGATTTCCAGAACGAAGGTGTCCCGACAGGAAGACGTTCGAAGCAATTAGTTGGTTGGTTGTTTGGGGAAGGAGACCAGACAGCGAGGTCATCGGTCTCATCGGAGTAGGGAAGGATGGGGAAGGAAGGCGGCCGTGCCCTTTCAGAAGAACCATCCCGGCATTTGCCTGGAGAGATTTAGGGAAATCACGGAAAACCTAAATCAGGATGGCCGGACGCGGGATTGAACCGTCGTCCTCCCGAATGCGAGCCGGCCGCGGTGGTCTCGCGGTTCTAGGCGCGCAGTCCGGAACCGTGCGACTGCTACGGTCGCAGGTTCGAATCCTGCCTCGGGCATGGATGTGTGTGATGTCCTTAGATTAGTTAGGTTTAAGTAGTTCTAAGTTCTAGGGGACTAATGACCACAGCAGTTGAGTCCCATAGTGCTCAGAGCCATTTTGAACCGAATGCGAGTTCTGTGTCTAACCACTGCGCCACCTCGTTCGGTCGAAGCAATTGATCGGCGTCTTAGGGAATAGAACATTCCAGCCTATGACTCGCGACTGGGGAAGACCTAGAACGACGAGGACACCTACAGTGGACGAGGCAATTCTTCGTGCAGTTGACGATGTCCCTAATGTCAGCGTCAGAGAAGTTGCTGCTGTTCAAGATAACGTTGACCACGTCGTGCTCGTATTGTGGACGGCTGTGATACAATACGCCATTCTCCAGGGCTGCATCAGCGCATCACGGATTCCATGCGACGGAGGGTGGATGCATGTATCCCGCTAACGGAGGACATTTTGAACATTTCCTGAGACAAAGTGTTTGAAGTCACGCTGGTACATTCTGTTGCTGTGTTTCCATTCCAAGATTAATGTGATTTGAAGAGAAGTAATAAAATGAGCTCTAACTTGGAAAGTAAGCATTTCCGGACACATGTCCACATAACATATTTTCTTTCTTTGTGTGTGAGGAATGTTTCCTGAAAGTTTGGCCGTACCTTTTTGTAACACCCTGTATTATTGAGAAATCACCACTTAAAATACAAGATATATGGTAAAATGAAAATGGTCCATTCACCTATGGGTGAGATGGACCAGTGCACTGGGAGAGATGGGTCATATACAAATGGCTGTACATGAAAAAAGGAGTAAATTCCAAATTTCCTATTTTACATATGAATATGTTGTAACCAATACTGAATTATACTATTAATTATTTTATTCCGAAACAGTTTTATCAGTTTATTATAGATCAGGATTGAACACTGGCTATTCTAATCAGTTGTTGGTTTTGTTCAAGCATTAACCTGTCTTTCTCTCACCACAGACATTACATTTATTTGTAAATGTTGAAAAAGATACATGTGACCATCGTTAACAGGAGATACACTGAAGACAATAGTTATTATTATTAGTTTCTTATACATTTCACCACACCCAACACACTCAATCCATTCGTCACAGCTATTTTTGTAATCATCTATAATGTCTATATCTGATGAACACAGTTTCAGTACTCTTTTTTTTTTTAGCTTCTTCAGTCTGCTTCTCTCTTCCTTTGATGTTATTTTTATGCCTTTTTTCCGTTTCCCTTCTTTTATTATCCCTCTCTTTACAGTTTCAATATTTTCAGCAGAGTTTAGCCCTTTGGATACAGTTGGTGCCTTCCTTTTAAAACTCGTGGTTTTATCAGGAGCAGGAACAGCTGATATTTCCTCGAAAAATTTTGTCTCTGTTGGCTTAGGAGTAATCATTTTTGAGGTGATAAACTTGGAAGTTTTGGGTTTAGTAGGAGTGGAATCCGAAGTTGTGTCAAGATAGGAATTTGACTTGCTTTTTTATGTTCTTCGGATCAACGAGTCGTTTGATGAGCTTTTAGGTGTTTGGTTGGTCTGTGTGTGAGAGTTTGCCCTTCCATTTGTTGGCACAGACATATCTTCCGAAAAATAAGTATAGTCTGATACTGCGAGTCTTTCCAGTGGGATTATTGCACATGCCTTTAAGATAAATTTAACTGATCTTCCTCCCTCCCACATTACAGCAAGTGATCCACCTCTCCAAAATAATATTCGTTGTTCTCTCTCTACTGCCTTCGAGAGATGGACCACCCCATCTAGTGTCCGTAGGTAGTAAATACCGTTGTTATTTTAGGTTATTTTCATGCCTACAGATTGGTTAAGCTCGCAGTAAAAAAATTGAATCGACGTTGTGCAAACCAAGCGTTAATACTAAAATAATTTAGCTACACTGCCAAACTTTTCGGTTTAGCAGATCATAGAATATGATTTTTCTTCAAACTAACACAATTATCCATAAAGAGCTCCCTCGCAGGTAGCAGGAGCTTGCCTCATTCGGTGCATTAAAAATTACGCCACTGGTCCGTCTCACTCAGTGGTCCAACTCTCACGGCCGTATCCTACTTAACTAGATAAAATTCTTTTTCCACAGGTGTGGTTGGTAATTTACGTCTATTATTGACTATTAAAGCACCACCTGATGCATACAGTTACAGCTCTTCTCTTGAAGTATAATGTTCAACCTTCACAAAAGTACGTTTTCATCTGAGATTTTGCGTAAGTCTTTTGTCCTACTCGGTGATGATGATGATAATGAGGATGATGATGATGGTGGTGGTGGTGGTGATGATGATGACTGCTTTAGCTGAGGTCACGAACTGTGGCAGGGCGCTTTCATGCTCAGGTATATGTTGACATTCGTGCGAGTGTGCTGCTTTGCTGAGAAAGAGGGCTTGTTTTCTGTAGCTCCGCCCATTTGTCGCTGCGGATAGCAGCATGACATCGCTAATGTTTTTTGGTGTCAACGTACGTTGCCGACTTTGGTGTGGCGCCGCAATCTCTGATACCACATTTGCCATTTGGAATTAGCACTGGTGTTCAAGAGGTAGAGAGGAGCAGGATGGGGCTAATGTCCCTCCCCCCCCCCCCCCCCCGCCCCCCACCCCATACTGTAACAAACGGCACACAATCAAGGTGATATCGTACCGAGTGGGTTTGAAAGGACCTTAGTTGATCGTACTTGCAGGCGTATCACTTTGAACATTGATAATCGGAGCTAATCTAGGTGATTTATATGAACAAGGGCCACAAATTCGATTCCAAAACTGAGACGTATTGTGCACTGAAGATTTACGGGGCAATATGAACCGAATATTAAGCATTGAAATCGAGAGGAAAGACAGCATTAGGGTTCAGTATCAACCATCAATTGAAACAAAAGTTCCGAAAGTATGGGGTGCAGTCAAATGGAAACCGAGCACACACCGCAAGGGAACCATGGAATAGTTCCACTCAAAAGTAATCAACACAGGTGTTAGGACATTTATCCCACGATCGAATCCTGTTTCGTAGAATGCAGTCGTCCATTGAAGGATCCACAACCGTATCCATTCTTGCACTTCCTTGTTCAACCGAAACCGACATTTACGCATGTCTTGCTTCATGACGCGAAAGACAAGAAAATCACATGGTGGAAGATCCGGGCCGTATGGAGGATGTTGCAGTGTGTCCCTGGCAGATTGTTCAAGTGTAACCTTCGTTCTACTGACACTGTGGGTGCGGACGTTATCGTGCAACACAATGATTCCACTCGTCAGCATTCCAACAGGGCTAAGGTCAAAGCCTACAGTGGAAACATCTCACAACTCGTCCTCCAAAGAGGCTGAAAGCTGTTCACAGCAGTTCCGGTAAGATCACGTTGACCCTATTCTTCGACTGCATGGGACCACCACTCGTCAAGTCCCTAGAGCGCAGAACCGCAATCACATGGTTCAAATGGCTTTGAGCACTATGCGACTCAACTTCTGAGGTCATCAGTCGCCTAGAACTTATAACTAATTAAACCCAGCTAAGCTAAGGACACCACACACATCCATGCCCGAGGCAGAATTCGAAGCTGCGACCGTAGCGGTCGCTCGGTTCCAGACTGTAGCGCCTAGAACCGCTTGGGAACCACAATCAGTACACGTATGAAGACGCTTTGCAGAAACTGTGACGCGCCATTAAGTCAAAATGCGCAGAAATGCTGTCGGGCGGGATCATCGTGTTGCACGATAACGCTCGCCCCCAGACTGCCAATCAGACGAAGACTACTCTTGAGCAGTTTGGTTCAGTCGAAGGAGGAACTGCAGGAGTGGGTATGGTTGTGCATCCGTTAGCAGCCGACCGCCTTCTACAAAACAGAACTTGACTGTCTCGTTTCACAGTGGGATAAATGTCCTACCTCACGTGGTGATTACTTCTGAATGGAACCGTTCCGTAGACCATTTGGCGGATGTTCGGTTTTTATTTGACTGCCTCTTATACAATCCATGGAGCCCCTATAAGCTTGAGACGAGCGAGAGAGAGTGAGAGAAATGATAACAACGAGCTGCAAGAGTGCATCAGGAAGGCTCGTTACCTAGCCATTAGGCCGCATCATCCAGCCGTGTTGTGCCGCCGGCAGCTGACTGTTGACCTCGAGGTCCTCTGTGATGGACGCCACATGTTGACCGCTTCAGCACGCCGACTAAGGTGAGGCTGAGTGACCCGGCTGGCCCCAGTTTAAAAACTCGGCCCCAGCGAGATAATAGGTTCAAATGGTTCAAATGACTCTGAGCACTATGGGACTTACAACTAACCAAAGGACATCACCCACATCCATGCCCGAGGCAGGATTCGAACCTGCGACCGTAGCAGCAGCGCGGAGATCTTAAGAGACTGGTGTAAGGGTAGGCAATATTTTCTGTTGACACCCTAAACTGACGTACCTACAAAAAGCTATCGGTCTTGCCAGCTAATTTTGGGGGATATCGCCATATGTGTTATGTTGCCATTAGCTGCGTGGACCTAACCACTAACTACCTCCCAGGAACATATCCCCACGCTCCTGCCATCCTTCTTCAGTCGAAGGAACTTGTATAAGGGTCGACGCCATCTTGGAGATCACCAATAATTATATCGGGCGTTTAAAAATGAATATCCGAGTTGTAAGGCTTTGTAGCATTTATTGCAGTCAGCTTACATTTATAAATAATACCTCGAATGAAAAAGCAACTCAAATAGTTTTTCTTACAAGTGTTCAATGTGAGCCGAGTTCTTCCCAAACCTTGATCAGATTGCCAGGCGTTATTGTTGCAACAACTGCTTCAAGCCTGTTTCTTAATTCGGATTGATCAGCTGCTAGCGGTGGCGCATACAGAAGATCATTTTTGAATCCGCAACAGTAAAAATCACTTGGCGTCAGATCGGGTGAAAGTGGAGGCCAGACGAAACGTTTTCTGTCTTCTGGCCCCTTGCAGCCAGTCCAGTGGTGGGTACATCGTCGTTCAATCAAACATGCACTGATTTATGCTAGTGAGTAGGAGCACCATTTTGATGCCAAGTGCTGTTATGTGGTTCAGTTTTTTGTAACTGAGGAAAGAGACATTGTGCAAGCGCATCAAGGTAAGAAACACCACTTATAGTTGCTTCGCTAAAAAACAGAGGCTCTTAAAATATCCAGTGGGATAGAGCACAAAAAATTCAATTTATGGGAATCTCGATGCAGCTGTATCATCTCGTGGGAATTTACCTACCCTTATGTGCGTTCACATTTCCACTTATGTGAAATGTCGATTCGTCACTGCAGGCGACACGATCCATTATCTTGCAGCAACATTTCGTTTGCAAAGTTGGCACATAAACCGTAGTCTGTATACTTTATAATTTGTAACAAAAACAAACTATAAGGACGTAGTTGCAAGCTTCTCCTTAAAAGTCTCCGCACGGACATCACATGAATTAATAATTTTTGAGAACTTTTCTCTTGGAGTACAGCGGTTTCTTTTATTAATTAAAAATGAACATGAACAGTATCAACCGCAAGAAATTTTTTTATGAGGTTACCGGTTTCGGTCTGTTTTAAACCATCTTCAGACCACACACAATAATGGTAGAACGTGACTCTCAACGGAGCAGGAACTACAACTCCACGAACGCTAACTGTGAGACGAAGCGCCTGCTCCGTTCAGAGAGGGATAAGATGGTCTAAAACAGACTGAAATCGGTAAGCTCATCAAAAAAGAAGTTTCTTGCGGTTGTGACTGTTCATGTCCGTTTTTAACCACTTGAATTGCTAATTCTCGGCTAGCCTTCTGAAATGATTCCTTGGGGATATGCGTGAATGACCCTCTCATTCGATTAACATGTTCTTCAGTCACAACTATTTGGATTGCTCTTTCGTTTGATGTGTTATTTATATTTGCAAATTCAGTGTAATAAATACTACAAAGTCTTAGAAGCCCGACATTCTTTTGGAACACCCAGTAGTTTGAAAGACGTTACCTTAAAATTAAACAGGCCAAACATTACTCCTGAACACATGGACTAAAGTTAAGTAATTTCCCTCCTCCTCTAGAACTGGGAAGATATGGAAAATCGTGAGACGGGTTCTTATTTTATTTTTGACTGAAGATATCGACAGCAAAACAGAGAAAAATACACCTGAATCATATTGCTGTTTATGTAATATATTTCATCCAAATTCATTCAACTGCAAAACACAGTTAATTAAACGGGAAACTTGGAAAAGCGTTTCATTGCTGAGAGAGGCATAAACATTCAAGTGATGTGTCATTAAAACGATAGCAAGAACAGGAAATTTCTGTCTTTTATTAATTTCTGTTCCACATATTATCAGATTCCTGAAAGAGTTATATCATCGAATTTGTCTCATCGTCATTTTATTGCTAATTATCAAGCCATATCCTTTAGTTTCATAAATTTCAGTACTTTCTACGTAAGGGTCATCAATGAGTAAAGGACTTTTACTTAGCTCCCCATCCCACCACGTCTTAAAGTAATCGTACGGACGCGTATTGCATTTAGTAGAAGAGGCAGTCAAATGAAAACGAGACAGATGATAAAAGGTAAGTAAACTGTTTATTATTCGAAAGGAATTTTGCATAATTGTTAATAAATTTACCCCAATGCGAGACAAAACTGTCTACATGGGAAAAAATATACGGTTGCCCTCGGAACCATGACTACAGGCAACTGCAAGCATTTTTCCACGAAGGCATTGACCGTCTCATCTCACAGTGAGGTAAATGTATTGACAATTATGGCGATTACTTCTGAAAGAATAAACCGTTCGCTTACTTTTTTCCATCTGTCTCGTTTTCATTTGTAGAAGAAGTGGCGTGTGACGAGGGCCCCCAGTCTGGTGCAAGTCTTTCGACCTGACGCCACTTCGGTGAGTTGCGCGTCGATGGGGATGAAATGATGATGATTAGGACAACACAACACCCAGTCCCTGAGCGGAGAAAATCTCCGACCCAGCCGGTAATCAAACCCGGGCCCTTAGGATTGACAGTCCGTCACGCTGACCACTTGCTTTTTTTAAAAATCTCATTTTGTTCGTCATAGTTCGTTGAAATTTTTCGTGGCGGACGTCCCCTGACGCCCGTTAAAGTTCATTACTGATCCATTAACTCAGTTTTTTTTTATTACATAGGGCTGCTAACCCTTTGACCGAACACCCTGAGCTACCGTGCGGGCACCACTCAGCTACCGGGGGCGGACAGTTTTCATTTGACTGCCCCTTATAGATCATACTCTGGTCAGCCAGAAGATTATGAGCACCGACGTATTATAGATATAAACCCGTCCAAGAGACAGCAGCGTCACCCAACGATGGATAATTGCTAGTCAGACACGGAGGGTGCATGTAGAGTCAGAGAGTGTGCGGAACGTGTGCAGAGTGGGAGTTGAGTTTGACCGAGGGCAGATTGTGATAGTCCACAGTCTCTGCATGACATGTCGCGTGTTTGAACAGTGCTGTGGTGAGTGTCTTCAACACGTGACGAAACCAAGGTAAAATCACATCCAGACGTCGTGGGGTTGGGTCGCCACCACTCATTACAGATGCCGGATGTCGTACGCTGGGCACACTGGTAATACAGAACAGGAGGTGAACTATGGCGGACCTGATAACAGAGTTTAATGCTGAGCAGAGTACAAGTATGACTGAACACACAACGCACCGAACACCCCTAACGATGGGTCACCGCAGCCGACGACTCATGCATGGGGCAATGTTAACACCATGACATCGGTAACTACGACTGAATAGATGAAGGACGTTAGCGCAGAGGCATAGCAGTGTATGATCTGATGAAAGCCGACACCTTGTTCGTCATGCCGAAGAGAGGGTGAGAATCCGTTGTCTTCCAGGGGAGCACCTCATTGACACCAGTACTGACGGACACAAGCTGGCGACGGCTCCATTATGCTCTGGAGAACATTCACGCAGACATCCATTGGTCCAGTGGAGCTGGTACAACGCACCTTGACGACCAAAGGGTATCGTACAATGGTTGCAGATCACGTACAGCGGCGTGGGGTAGCCGCTCTGTCTCTGGCGTCTTGTCACGTTCCGTGCTGCTCCCTCCGTCGGAGGTTTGAATTCTCCCTCGGGCATGGTTGTGTGTGTTGTCCTTAGCGTTGGTTAGTTTAAGTTAGATTAAGTAATGCGTAAGCTTCGGGACCGATTACTTCCACACTTTGGTCCCATAAGACCTTACCACAAATTTAAAAAAAAAAAAAAAAAAAAAGATCACGTACACTCCTTCATGACGATCATGTTTCCTGACGGCAGTGAAATTTTTCAGCAAGATAATGCGTCATTTCACAAGGTCATGAGTGAAACGGAGTGGTTTGAGGAACACAGTGGCAAGTGCTAATGATGTGTTGACCCTAAACTCGACAGATCTGATTCGATTAAACATACATGGGATATGATTGAACGTGGCATCAGAGCTAAGGCCCCCACCCTCCCTCCCCCGGAATTCTCTAGAGTTAGGTGACTTGTGGGTGAAGATGTGGTACCAACCTCCTCCAGCGACTTACCAACGCCTTACTGCTTCCATGCCGCGTCGTGTAGCCGCTGTTATTCGTCCAAAAGGTGGACATAGGGGCTACTAAGTAATTAGTCATAATGTTGTGGCTGATCAGTGTACAGTGGTCTGGTAATATAAGAATTGGTTCTCCTCTTAGTCGGCGAGGAAAGCAATGTGTGAGAAAAATAGTGCTTAGAAGAAGGAACAGGTTGACAGGACATGTACTATGATAGCAGGGAGTAACTACGAAAAGAAAACAGAATGGAGTATATCGACAAAATAATTGACATCATTAGTTTTAAGTGCTACTCTGAGACGTGAGGAAGTTGTGGCGAGCCACGTCAAACCACCCAGAAGGCTAATTTCCCCGAAAAGAATGAGTCAAGATGAAGGATGCTTCCGCTCATTCATAAACACGAATTCTTAAAACGTCGTTACAAGAAAAGATGAGTCCCACTACACGATTAGGCGATAGCTTCTATTCTTCAGAATACCAGATTATTTTGTATAAGCGGTGTAAGTGAGGAAATCTTACAGGTTCTGACTTATTCGGTATTGCATGTTTTCAGTCACGGTTCCTCAGCTGCGTTGTAGCATTTTGCGTTTGGATGTATTCCGAAATTTATACTGGTATAATTCTTTGTGTCAAGTTCTCGTCATATAAATATTTTCTTAAATATTTATTCTGGACAAAAAGAAAACATAAAAATTTCGGCAATCCATTTCTTTCTCACTACAGGACCTAGTGAGATCGGTGATACAGGAGCTGTGAATCTTTCCTTTGCAGATTGGACTATGACGTGTGGTACATATGTTCAAAGGATTTCATTTATCTTACTTTCACTCTAGTATGAGTGATGAAATTTTATTGATTACGTATATTTCCGTTTTTATAGTGCTTGGTTCGGAGTTAATACAAATGCAACACTAATACTAGAGCAGATGTGTCATAAGATTATTCACTTTGTGCCTGTAATGTGACTAAAATAATATTGTCGTACTACTACCAAAATTGTAAAATAATTCTAAAATATTGGCTACAAGATAGGGTTGACCCTTGATGGAAGTCATACTGAAAACAAAAAAATGTCATTTTGACTTTTTGCAAGATTCGTTTCAAACTTGACAAAGGATGAAGTGAATGCTTCGGTGTCATTCTGACTTTTTACAAGATTCGTTTCAAACTTGACAAAGGATGACGTGAATGCTTCTGTTCGTATTAGTTTTGCAGCCACCTGCATGAGTTATTACAGTGTATTTCTGTTAAGAAAGTGTTTCTTTCGACGGACGATAGATTTAGAGAATGCAATATTAGCTTCTGAAAATGAGCCGACATGTTTTTCAATTCTGGGGAATATAATGATACAGTGTAATGTAAAATACACGTCTTCATTTTTGTGGGGAGGCACAGGAAAGTTTCAAATATGTCGATCTAAGATGCACTTTGTTATATAATTCACAAGTTTAAAACGAGAAATACTGTTATGCAGAATTACGGATGTACGAAATTAATATAATCCGTTTACATTTTAGATGCGAAAAGACCGAAATACGGTTTTCGACCTGTATAAATATAAATGCTTTCCAGAACTGTAAACCTACATTTTGTGTTTTGCTTGAGCGATTCTTTGGTGATGCCATCAAGTGACTGTAATGTTCTATTGCACCACCAACGGCGAGTAATAGAATCGTGTCGTTTACGAATTATAGTTTTCCTGTGTCGCGACATCCTTAGATCCATTATTATAGTAGTAAGTCATATTAAGACTTATTTTTTGCGTAATACAACTAATTCTTGGAAGAAAATTGTCTAAAACTGTTACCATTTCATTAAAAAAATTACAGAAGCCACTACGCGACATACAGAAATTGTGGGTTGTCAACAAGAACATTTACAAATCATTTATCGAGCGTCCATATCACAAGTTCACCATTGACCAATAGTACAAAGTACAGATGAGATGACGTAAAAGTATGTGAATGGCTCTGTAGGAATAAAAACAATTAAGGAACATAAGCTACTTAAGTATCAAGAGCAAGAGCCCATGAAGGCAAACTAAAGTGAAATGAAAGGTTTGGGAACTTCAGACAGAAATGTTTCATTGACCCACTCTTTCTGAAGAAAGATGTTAAGACATGTATTTTTAGATTTTCACAAGTAGAAATAACTTACTTCAAGAAGAGAGGAGGAGGTCATTATCATAAAGACGAACAATCAGTGTATTTCCTATGTGAGGCCGACACATATTGTGTATACTGACTTTACGCCAACGAAAAAAAAGAGAGAAATAACTTAAGTGTAAAAAATCAACGTATTGTGTGATGCATGACTTGCGTTAATCAGATACAAGACAGATAAAAATTCTGTTGTGAACAAACTTAACGAATGGACTGGCAGAGCGGAACGTCCATCACTAATTGGTTGCAATTGGATATTCCATTGGTATTTATGAATGACGGAATAACAAAAGTAGGCTTGAAACTGATAGAAATATTTGATCCAATACGTCAGTTACGTACAAGGTTAGCGAATTAGCTGAGCTTTTTTAGAATTTTCTTACAGTCCTGAAACAATGGTAAACTACAGCAATCACTGTAATCTACTGCAAAATAAGAGTGCTTCACATTCATGATGTTTGCTTGAAAACGCAAAATAGGGCGATTCAAATTCAGAAGTTAAAATACAATCCGTTTGGTGTATCCCTTGACGTTTCGTCTGCTCATCACGTACTACACGTCTAATGATTTGTCTGGTCCAGAATTACACATTACTCTACGCATCTTGTTGATTTATTTAAAGTTTCACATTCAGTTTATACTCTTCAAAATTGATAAATAATGGAAGGAAAATCCGTCTAGAGAAGAGTTTTTCGATCATTCAAAACTAAAAGTACGTTGTTAATCTACTGTGTCTTGGGCCTTTGACGTCCTGTGACACTCTTTGTACATGTGGTTTTGTAGAGAGAAGTCGTTAATCGTGTGTTCAAAGTGGAGCCGAGCACGTGCAAGAAACGTGAGAGGGGTCTAAGGCGGGAAGACAACATCGATCAAGTGGAGAGACACCTGGTGATAAACAATTTCACGTTCCCCTCGGATGCTATTACGTGCCGAATTAGTTCGTGGGTCGACACACAGATGGCAGCCGTTTGCTCAATACGCAACGGCTCACACACTCATCGAGTGTGCTGGCGATTCTCCATGGTCTCACAACTTCCATAGCAACAAGACACGCTTCTCAGCAGGCAATTTGGAACACGATGGAAGCTTTACTGCCGGAAACTATTTTTTTTCACGTGCTGTGACAACGATAATGGGCTGTTAGAGACAAACGCTTTCGGTATTTCACTTCGTGGTTTGCACCTAGATGAGAAAAGTGCGTCAATCTTAATGTACTGTTAACGAGTTTGGTAAGTATTTGAAATACAAAAGTATTTATATTGTTCTCCTGAAATGATTTATTAATTATAATTAGTACTAGATAAAATCGCCAAAGTTGACAGAAGAATAGGTAGAATATCCATAAATAATAAATATAAAAAAGGTGGAAAATGACGAAAAGTGCCAAATGTCCTGGGGTACAGGGAACTGGAGCACAGTACAGATGCTACACGGAAGATAATGATCTCTGTTTGGTCACATCAGATTACCAAGAGAACTTGTAGAGAAACTTGGGAACACGGAGCAATGAGTGTGGTGGATAAATGAAAACAGGGAGGACACGAAGCAGCTAGAATTAAGACTAGATGATCTGCAAAACAAAACAGAAAATTTAACCCTTAGCTCACGACCAGTGGGGTATCTCTGACCGTGTAAAGACGGCAATAGACTATCACGTCAGGCGTCGCCCAGCACAATCCACAGTTCGCTCTAACTCGTATTTCGGGACTCCCACTGCCGTATTTCTCGTACTGAAGTATTCTGATGTTTGTCAGCAAAGCGATATAACTACAAGGAAACGCATTTTTCGAACGCATACCGACATTGTTTGGAGCAATTCTCAAAGCCCAGAGCCATTTGTCACTATAATATAAAGGTGGCTGGACTGGACATATTCTATCAGTATTGTGAATCCTATAGGTTCATCAGGAAATAAAAAAAAGTGGCTGTAAGATGTTTTTCTGGTTGTTGGTGGTAGCAATAGTCAACAGTTTTATTCAGTACTATCTGGATGCTACTTCCAACCAGAAACCAAAGCTGAGCCGCAAAAGGTGCAGAGTTGCACTTTTGAAAGCTCTGGTTGTAAATGTACGGAACGTAAACGTAAGAAAGACTGGATGACCATCTACTTTCGATGACGAGGAGAGAGGCAGGCCGGTGTGGCCGAGCGGTTCTAGGCGCTTCAGTCTGGAACCGCGCGACCGCTACGATCGCAGGTTCGAATCCTGCCTCGGGCGTGGATGTGTGTGATGTCTTTAGGTTAGTTAGGTTTAAGTAGATATAAGTTCTAGGGGACTGATGACCTCAGATGTTAAGTTCCACACTGCTCAGAGCCATTTGAACCATTTGACGAGCAGTTATGTCCTACAGTTTATATCTTAATTTGCTCTCATCAGGTGACAACCGAGTACTCTTCACAAAGATGCTAATGAGCATTAATTGACGGAAACTCTGAAAACTGAAGAAATAACTGAGTGCATAGAATCCTTTAATTGTGGTTAGGAGACACTACATCCCTGAAAATACTGAACAATATTGAGTATCTAACATTGTTGTGAGTAAATTGCAGTTAGTGATAAGTGGCTAACAAATGAACTACTACCCACTAATCAGTATGTGGAATTTACTTTTAACGAAAGTTTACGATATATTTATGTCAGCTGCAGGCCCTATGAGGTAATTTATCCTTTTTTGAGACAGATGTTAGCAGACAATATTTCTAAAACGGTGAAATGTGTCAACTAAATTGCTGGAACACATCCAAATGCCATACGGCAATCCATGTGCTATCATCATGATAGATTTCCGAACCATTCGGCGCATATAATAACAGAAATTCTTAACACAGCATGTGGAGATCGTTGGGTTGGTCGTTCTGGAAATAAAAAATGTCCTGCACGCTCACCAGACTCTGGACGCTTATATGCACGGAAAATTAAAACAAAAAAACACCGATAGCTCCCTAAGAGAAGAAACGCAGTAAAACAAGAGCCTGTGTTGCGATAAATCCGGATGAAATCCAACTCGGTTGCCCGTATGAAATCGGCTTATTGGGTGTATAAATACTCAAAGTCAACATTTTGACTGCCTGACAGGAGAGTTAGCATGACGCACGAAGGTACCTGAGTTACGCAGTTGCTTACAAAATGTGGTACTTTCAGGGCAACTGTTTGTGGTGCTGTTACTTGCTACTATTTGATCAGCTTCCACGGAAGTTATGTCGATGAAGTCCACTTCGACGGTTTTTCCGATTTCACAAAAAATTGCATAATACCGTAAAAAATGACTTTTGGTGTCATAATGGAACACATTGGCTGTAAACAATGTCAAAGGTTGGTTGTTGTGTCATATCACACAGTAAAATGTCAATAAAATGTGTTAAATGAGATATTTCAACTACATCGATACGATTTTTTAATTCAGATATGTTATAATTTTCAAATATTTGTAGAGTACACACATACTTTTTTAAGGTGGTAAAATCTATCCATAATCTTAATCTGAAAAATACGTCATTGGGTACTTACTCGGAAACAGAGTGCACTTAACATGGATTAGCATTGACTTAACACTGTTTACTTGCCGAGTGAGTTAACTAACTAATGATATGAAACATGTCAGAAACACAAATCTTAAGGTACGAATTGTTTCAGTTTATGATACTAAAATTAGCATTACTAGCATTTTTTTAAATAATTCAACAATCTCAAAATCTGTTGTTGCTTTTGTTGTTGTGAACTTCAGTCCAGAGACTGGTTGAATGGAGCTCTCCACACCACTCTACCCTGTGTGTGCAAGCTTCTTCATCTCCGAGTAACTACTACAACCTACGTCCTTCTGAATCTGGTTAGTGTATTCATCTCTTGGTCTCCCTCTACGACCTTTCCCCTCCACGCTCCCCTCCAGTACTAAATTGGCGATCCCTTGATGCCTCAGGTTGTTAATTTTATTGCCACCATGCTACAGCAGTTAAAAGGATGGCCCATTCCAGTTCTGTAAATTGAGGGTGCAACGGAGGGTGGAGGGAGGGGGGGGGGGGGCGGTCGCGGGAAGGAAAGGGGAAAGTCAGGAACTAATAATAGCAGCTGCATCAGGATTTTATGCGGAATCAGTAGCAACGAGCGAAAATGTGTGACAGATAGGGACTCTGCTTATAAGGCAGTAGCGTTAACCACTGCGGACCCTGGACACAGTGTTTATCACAAATGTGCGGACTGTTTCGCACACTATCTGGCTGACTCACATTCCCACCTAGCGCTTTATGGACTCTGTCCATGTTCTTCAAGTTCGCTACTTTTAAATTCCCGCTGAAGGTCGAACATAAATGTGTATCCACAAAGACATGTCCAAAAGAACAAACACCACGCATTCATACAACTGATGAGCCTCAATGGGCAATGCATCCACAACCTTCTGTGATACGCACGTTTGCTTTCGATCTCCAGTGCGAATCTCAATTTAATGAGCATGAAGAACATGGACAGGTGGCCCCAGGTTAAAAATGTGTCAGCTGAGGAGCATGCTGAGATAAACTGCCCATTTGTAATAAACACCCTGTCCGGGTGGGGCATTGGTTAACGGGACTGCCTAGTAATCAGGAGATCTTAGCTTCCTTTCTCCGCTCTCCGTCTTCAGTTTATATAATATGCATCGCAGTTGCGGATTCCGCGTGGTGTGTGTTCTTTCCGACATGTCTCTGCAGATAATATTGTTTACTTGCTTAAATAATTACAGATATTTATATGATTACAAACAATGTTTGAAGCGCATTTGTATTCAGAAACATATACAGGATCTTTTTCTGAGTCGTAACAATTCTCAGTTTATAGTGAAACTATTAACTAATATGAATACAGCAAATGGCGTACCATGGTTTATATTATAAAAGTCTCTTTCTCGTCGACTGTCCCTTATCACTGTTTCCAGCCACCGTCAATCTGGCAATAAGACACGTTAAACTGATTTACGTATGTCAAAAAAAAAAAAAATTGTCAGATTGTCCACTATAGCTAAGCAGAAACCGCACCTCGGTGAGGTGTATTAACCCGTTCTGGATACATTTACGTGTCGTGTCTTAGCTTCGTCACACCGCACGCTGTTTACGGACTACCGAGTGTTTAATCTATTAAATTTCAGGTATGCAGCAGCATAAACACTATTTCTTCTCCTAATATTTCGTCCGTATATCTTTCGGCCTTCTTCAGAGTGGTGACTAGCTCCATCGTTTTAAAGGCACAGGCGACTGTTACCGAAGTTGAAGCAGTCAGAAGTTACATGTTTAGAGAATTAGTGCCATAAATACAATCTCAAGATTTATGCAACGTGTGACTAACAGAATAACATAAAAGTGGATAAAACAGTAGAATCCATATAAATTTAAGCTGTTTTCACTGGTGCCCCCGTGCCAGGATGTCAACAACTATGTGAACCTGGCGTTACGGATGCCCGATGTCCATCTTTAGTCGGGCATTTTTACGATCGTATGTGACCAATCATACAGGGTGAAGAAAAGTTTGCGCATTCGGACTTGGCAGCGCGATTCCTCACGTACTAGCAAGAAAAAAATGTCTCTAACAAACTTTCGTTCGAGCAGTAAATGGGCGTTAAAAATTGGCTCTCTGACCACACTGTAATCATATGTGCTGCAACTACATCTGTCACGGGATATTAGTTGTGCTGTGCAGTAGGTACAGTGGATAGCCTTTGGTATTAGTATTCGGGAAGTTGATGGTTCTATTCTGTGTCGATGATTATTTGTTTTTATTTGCTAAACGTAGTCTGCATGGTACTGTATCAGGTGGCTTAATCGTCACACAGTAATTAGAGCGGGTCTTCCACATAACATTTGCAGTTACGCTCTACGAACACAGAAATGGAAACAAAATCGTTTTCACTGTGTCAGCTTTTAAAGAAATCTTTTGCACGTCGTGGATTCGAATTGATTCGCACCACTGCATGTGCTACATTCCAAACTTTTTTGTGTATACTCTGCCCCAGTGGACCCATCGGTGAATACCAACTATTATTCCATTACATTTCGTTAGGGCCTTACGCCACCAGTAGGCGTGCTTTGCGAAGAATTTAGGTGGGACCATTGAGGGAGAGTACACAGCAAATAAGTTTGAAATCTAGTAGATGCAGTGGCGATGTACAAAAAGGTACTGTAATCGCTGTATCACGGATAAGGCGCCAGGTACCGTATCACGTAGACTAATTTAAGGAAATAAAAACAAATAAGCCTCGATCCAGAATCGAACCATCGACCTCCTATATGCTAACCCATAACGTTAGCCGCTGCATCATCTGCACAGCACTGCGCTACTTTCCTCTCAATGTGGTCACAGTCTTGCCAGATTGCCAATCTTTAACGTCCATTTACTGCCAGAAATATGAGCAGGACGAAATTCTGTGACGGACATTTTTTGTGTTGGTAGTATGTGACGAAACGCGCTGTAATCTAGAAGTGCGCGAATTTTTCTTTACCATGTATAAATGCCCCGTTTCTGTTAGGCCTTTTAGCGATGGAGTAGAGAACGCACAACCAAGACACGTTCAAGGAAAATGAAGTAAGCGCGACGAATAAATCCAAGAAGGAATAAGGTGAAGTGTCATAAAGATATATAAGGTATACGCACCAGAGCTATTCTTATGTCTGTGTCCTTTGTTTTTCGTCGTAGACCGAACGAGCCTAAAACGCACTGCTATAACAACGCTAGACCCACTACAAGTGAAGAAACGAGAGTTCGCCAGCTCTGCGCCCTTGCCAGAAGAATAGATAACTGTTTACTCAGTTTAATGAAAAACGACATACGATTATCTTAGGAAGAAGACTAAGCAAGACTGGTCACCTAAGCTCACGGGACAAAACGTAGTCACCTTGTAACACCATAGCTCTAATACTCCAATGATTTATTTTGGTTTCTGTTTCATTTAATATTACATTGTTAAGCTTCTGTAAATGTGTTTGAGTGAATAGATAACACAGAATTGTATGCTCCTTTCTTTGTACAAACTTTGATGTCATGGTTTGGTTCTAGGCAAAGTAGTGTATCTGTCATTTAAATTCTTTGTCCCATTTGGAGGGGACAAAACTTACTGTATATAATTGTAATTTTGTGTGAATAATTTTTGGTAGAAATGTCAATATGTGCAAATGTTCTGTTTTATTTATTGTATTTGTTTGCTGTTATGTAAACTGCTGATCCTCACTTAGGGTTATTAGTTAGTTTGTATGTAAAAGGTGTTGTGGTTTCCCTCGGGGACGGAACTGTGTAGCGCGCGCAAATTGTGGTTGGCATAGGTAGAAAAGGTTGAACAAGTGTCAGTCGGGGACGAACCACCAGTCGGGGACGAGCTACCAAACTGTGCACTGCCATGTAAATGTTGCATACTGTGCTGGTTCTGAGAGAGGTTTTTTCTGCTACTTTCCAATGCCTCGGATGGATGGATAAATAGCTGGAACTATTCTAGAATTTGTATCTATAATCGCCACCAAGAAATGACTGAGTTCAGCAATTCTACCTGCAATTCCACCTACCGACATGCAATCGCCACCACATCGCGCAATCACTGTAAAGGAGTACTATAATAATGTACAGTGAAGGATCAGCTAAATGGATGTGTTAGTGTGCTCAAATATAAGGTAATTTATAACTGCATTTATGTACCTACCTTGATTTTTCTCCTTATCATAACGTCTCTCAGGTTCCTCTCCGTTTGAACTAAAGTGATTTGCGACTATCCCTACTGAAATAACATTAAAGCCCAGTGTTTTGCTAATTGATGTTTCTTGAACATAATAAAAAGAAAGTTAAAGTGGCAAGAAAGTCAACTGAAGTAATTGATGCTTGCAGAAAATAATTTTTCTATTAAAACTGCTTATTCATGTGTTGTTGCCAACTTCAAATTAAAAGTTCTGAAGACTGAGGCTTATAAACTTTTCCTTAGTAAATGATCACATTACTGCCTGTTGTAAATCGCAGAAGGTGAGTCAGTATCTTACATATATGTTAATTTTGTGTCTCAATGTAGTAAAAGTGGAAAACTGCAGTATGGAACGTTATATGCTCAAGTTTGCTAAGTGTTTTTCTCTCCTGTGTATTAGAAGTGCTTATTAATAATATAACAGGATCCACAGTTTGTCTATTGGGTTAATGCTTGGTAACAAGTAACGGAAAGACCACTAATTAGGAAAAACTTAATTTCTTTAGTCAAATGATAGTGAGGAGCAACCTGTAAGTGGATTCAAATTAACTTTCATTTTAAATAGTAACGTATTTATCTGAGAGAGACTTAACCTATATCCAATTAATGATTCTGCAGTTAATAGTAATAATAACGTTATAAAGACCATTCAGTTTCTGTAAGCCCTGAAAGTAATAGTGTGTTTCGGTATCTGTTGTAATTTTGCAAACAGTTTGTGCTGCTTTAACTGTTAGTTTAAATCTTACCGTACACATATGTATGCGTCAAGAGTTCACTCCACTAGCGTGTGACAAAGTATAGGTTGTGTTTATCCATTCAAGTTACTAATAACTATTTTCTTGAACGAGAATGTTAATCATTCTCTTGCCTAGTTAGGCTGGTGACCGTTTTCTTTACCTGTTAAACAGTGCAGATAGGTAAAATTTTGTTTGTTACTGTTCAAATGTTTCCGTAATTCTGACTTTCACTTCCGATAAGCCACCTCCGTTAGGTACAACACGGTCAACACAACAAAATTCCTCCCAGAGGGTAACACTGCTCTGTTGCGTTGTACTATAATTGCTTTAATAAAATAGTTTTATCACACAACCTTCTTCCAGCTTTAAGGTTATGGTACAGCGGTAGCAGACGGTAGTGTTATAACCTGTAGAGAAATCATTACAAGCATAATTTGATACCGGGTAATTCCGCCCTTGGGTTTGATAGCAGTATGGATTGAGTCCACAAGATTGTTCATGTACGAGCACGCAGAATCGAGGTTAAGAATCTCGCCATATACGAGTACGCAGCAGACACTCGCTGAGGATTTGATCGCGCAGTTTCACCAAATAGCGGATATGCTGATGCTGGCGTTTTACCCGCAGTTCCAGCATGCAGCACAGATTTTCTGTGGGGTTCAAGTAGGGTAATTTTGCAGGCCATTCGACATGTAACAGTATGGTGGAGTGTTCTGAGAACCAGTCACATATTGCACCAGCCCGATGAACATTGCATTTGTCGTCTTTCTACATCTACATCTACACTTATACTCCGCAACGGTGAGTGGCGGAGGGCACTTTACGTGCCACTGTCATTACCTCCCTTTTCTGTTCCACTCGCGTATGGTTCGCGGGAAGAACGATTGCCGGAAAGCCTCCGTGCGCGCTCGAATCTCTCTAATTTTACATTCGTGATCTCCTCGGGAGGTATAAGTAGTAGGAAGCAATATATTCGATACCTCATCCAGAAACGCACCCTCTCGAAACCTGGCGAGCCAGCTACACCGTGATACAGAGCACCTCTCTTGCAGAGTCTGCCACTTGAGTTTGCTAAACATCTCCGTAACGCTATCACGGTTACCAAATAACCCTGTGACGAAACGCGCCGTTCTTATTTGGATCTTCTCTATCTCCTCCGTCAACCCGATCTCATACGGATCCCACACTGACGAGCAATAATCAAATATAGGTCGATCGAATGTTTTGTAAGGCACCTCCTTCGTTGATGGACTACATTTTCTAAGGACTCTCCCAATGAATCTCAACCTGGTACCCACCTTACCAACAATTAATTTTGTATCGTCATTCCACTTCAAATCGTTCCGCACGCATACTCCCAGATATTTTACCGAAGTAACTGCTACCAGTGTTTGTTCCGCTATCATATAATCATAGAAGAAAGGATCCTTCTTCCTATGTATTCGCAGTGCATTACATTTGTCTATGTTAAGGGTTAGTTGCCACTCCCTGCACCAAGTGCCTATCCGCTGCAGATCTTCCTGCATTTCGCTACAATTTTCTAATGCTGCAACTTCTCTGTATACTACAGCATCATCCGCGAAAAGCCGCATGGAACTTCCGACACTATCTACTAGGTCATTTATAGATATTGTGATAAGCGATGGTCCCATATAGCGCGGAACTGTATCGAACGCCTTCCGGAAGTCAAGGAAAACAGCATCTACCTGGGAGGCTGTATCTAATATTTTCTGGGTCTCATGAACAAATAAAGCAAGTTGGGTCTCACACGATCGCTGTTTCCGGAATCCATGTTGATTCCTACAGAGTAGATTCTGGGTTTCCAAAAACGACATGATACTCGAGCAAAAAACATGTTCTAAAATTCTTCAACAGATTGACGTCAGAGACATAGGTCTATAGTTTTGCGCATGTGCCCGACGACTCTTCTTGAAGACTCCAAATGTTTATTGCATGCAGTTTTCGTCACAATATTATCTTGCTAACAGGTTGGGATGGACCTTCATTCATTGTTCGTAGGAATTATGTCGGGTTTGGAAGTAATTTTGACTCACAAGCCCTGAAACGCGTCTCCGGTCCCTCTCATTCATGACCTTTTTCTGACAAGAATTCAGACGTCGTGTCGGGTGGCCACGTGAGATACACCCCTGCTTGCAGACTAGTTCAAGAGTCCACCGCGAAACACCAACAAATCCAACAACTTCACACATCGTATATCCATCGGCAATGCCTAGCACAGTTTCCCCTTTTTGCCACTCTGTTACGTCCTTACATTTTCCCATAAGTACAATGTCCGCTTGAAACACATATGTCTCGCTGATCGCTACTGTCTTATTCTCCTGTAGAGACAGGGTTGAGTATGTGACACGATCTCCGTGCCTAGTGTGAAGTCTTATCGATTCATCTGCGCGTGCACACTGGATTGACTATTTCTTTTTTCAGTGAGCTTACTACGAGAACATGACAATTGCCATAACTAAATTTCCCAGAAATTTCGCCCATTGGAAGATGAATAAAAATAAGTGAATACATGTATCCGCTTACCCGTCGATACTCGGCCATTTTTGAGAAAGTGACGTTCAAAGCTTTCGATGTAATTTAGTTGTCTCGTAAAGCACACTCATCTCACCTGCGATGGTGGCACAATGACTCGCATCGTATACTGTCAGTTTTGCGCATCGTGCGTCTAAAACTGATTATTGTTTTTACTTAATTTAATTTTTTTTTCATTTGTCTACCCATGCCCTCAGAAGATCACTACACGTATGTTGCTTATCAATTTAAGGGCTACAAAGCCGTTACATTAACTGTAAAATTACAACTGTATTTCACAATTAGTGCCATACATTTACTGTATGATACATGTGCGTATATGGCATTTTCAGCAGTTGCAATTTTTTTCAGATTCATGTATTCTTATATTTCTATCTTGTATTAATTCTTACGTTTATTCTTCAGAAAGATATGGTACATTAGCTTGGATGATACCGATCATAGAAACGTTCCAAACGTAGAAACCCAACACCTAGAGCATCACGCAAAGGAAAGTTTGCTAGTCACATTGCTTCGTATGAATCTCACTCGGGAAAGAAACGTCGTTAACATAGCTGAAGATTTCACGCGGTGGCAAACTACACATAACGGATCACTTTACCAAAAACTACTGCCTTTAACTGATTGTCCATCAAGATATACTACAGGAATTTCACCGAAAATAATTTTCTCGTCCATTTTTTAATTGATTCACCAGACATGCAGTTAGTAGACGAACAAGGAGAACATTACTTCAATATTAATTGGAAAACATTCCTGTAGTAGTCTGCGAATATGGATAGATAAATGACAAAAAAGTAATAACTGATTTTCGAGCACGGGGCGCAAAAGTGTGAAGCAAGGGAGCTAGCCATTTCGCCATCACTTCCGTTGGGAGGTTTACCCCCTAAAAGGCACGTAAGGACCTTCGAAAACTGACTGGCGTTTTCTCAGCAACCGTTGTGTATATACAGACTCTGATCACTCATTATGACTCCGATGCCACTGATTGTAGCTTGTGAGAAATCGAGTTATGGCACACAAATTACAAGGCCGTTTACTGTTTTATTTTTTACTGTAAGTACGTTTAAGGTTGATGTCCTAAAAAACTGACATATGGATTGTTGACAAACGACTGAAACACCAAACCGACTCTCTCTGTATGAAGTAGGTAATCTGGCTTTTAGGGCAAAATCTTCTTTTCTTCTTCTTCTGCTACTGGCTTTATCCTGCATTGTGCGCAGGGTCGGCAGGGTTAAGTACGAAATTGGCATTGTTAATTGTAAGGGGTGGCCGTATGTCCTTCCTGCCGCCACCCCATACCCCCCAGGACAGAGCTAGTGCACCCATCTGTCTGCGCCTAGTGTACATCGTGAAAGAGTGTGAATGTGAAACTTCCTGGCAGATTAAAACTGTGTGCCGGACCGAGACTCGAACTCGGGACCTTTGCCTTTCGCGGGCAAGTGCTCTACCAACAGAGCTACCCAAGCACGACTCACGCCCTGCACTCACAGCTTTACTTCTGCCAGTACCTCGCCTCCAACCTTCCAAACTTTACAGAAGCTCTCCTGCGAACGTTGCAGGACTAGCACTCTTGATAGAAAGGATATTGCGGAAACATGGCTTAGCCACAGCCCGGGGGATGTTTCCAGAATGAGATTTTCAGTCTGCAGCCGAGTGTGCGCTGATATGATATCAGCGCACACTCCGCTGCAGAGCGAAAATCTCATTCTGGAGTGTGAATGTGCCGCAAATGTGTGCGAGTCGTGTAAATGAGGCCGGACGTGGGAACCAGTCCCGTATTCACCTAGTAGGATGTGGAAAACCGCCTAAAAACCACATCCAAGCTGGAGGGCACACCGGCTGTCGTCGTTATTCCGCCGCGCGGATTCGATCCGGTGCCGGCGCGCCTACCCGAGTCCAGAAGCAGCGCGTTAGCGCTCTCGGCTACCCTGGCGGGTCTTTTAGGGCAAAATGCCAAGCTAAATATAAAGCCGGGTCAGTCTTTTGTATTTTTGGACGTGACAACCCTATTTGATGTAAAGGATAAAGTGCCTACCCACCATCTGAACACGGGTATGATGTAGCTCTAAGGCTGGCTTCTTTTTTTACGGTTTATTTTACGCGTTACAAAGCGACTTGTCGCAGTGCCAATACAGAAGGCACGCAGGTATCCGGCGGTACCGCTTCCACGTGCCTAAGCGCGGTCCGTGTGAGGTCTGAGCCAGTGGTGGAGGCCTCGATGCCCCCGGTCCTCGAAGTCGGTGCCGGAGCCTGCGGTCGGAGGCGGCCAGAGCGCGGGTGGTCCGGCTCTGTGGCCCAGGCCTTGTTTATATCCCTTTGTGGGGCCCCGGGGTGGCGAGAGTGGGCGTGCCGCGGCGCGCCGCTCCAAAACTAACAATTTCGGCGGCTCTCGGCGCGCATAACGCCGGCCCGGCCGCTACCATAATTAACGTTCCCCGCGTGTGAAGCCGCGGGGAGGGGAAGGGGGGGGGCGCCTTAAAAAAGGAACAGCCGGCCGGCCGTGGAGGGGTGCCTCATTGTGTGCCGGCGTTATATTACACTCCGGCTCGACACCCGTGTCCAATCGAACGTGAGATTGCGGTGGGTCGCTTGTCCGGATTGGTGGCAGAGCAGGGGCGTAACGCTAACCTACATAGCTGCGTAGCCGGGAGTAAAAAAGGGACCATTTGACCCCCTCTTCCCCTCCCCCCCCCCTCCCCTCTGACGAGAACCACGGCGCACGTGGTGGTCCTCCTCGCCTCGCCTCTCTTCGGGGTCTCTCCGCGGCTCCTCCTGGACGGCAATTAGCGCACACACGCATCACCTCGCAGCTCGTGTTACTTGCGTGCTCCGGGCGCGGCTACAGACCACCCGGAAAAGATCGACTGACGGTGGTCTCCACAGCCTCTGCTACATCTACATCAACATCCGTACTCTGCACACCACTTGAAGTACATGACAGAGAGTACCAGTTATTAGGTCCTCTTCCTGTTCCATTCACGTATGGAGCGCGGGAACAACGACTGTTACAACGTCCTTGTGTGCTCTCTAACGATACCTACTAGAGCGATACGGACATTTACACATAGGTGAAAAAAAATTGTGGGACGTCTCTTTGTTGTATTGGCAGAAGAACCAACACTATACTGACGTGAGGTCTGGAAAATGACAAGGAATTAGAATTCAGAAAGCGGGCGTAATTAGTTAGATACTTAACTTTAATACATTAATGATGAACGTCGCTCTTGACGGTACATGATTCACAATATTATCAGTTCAGAATACATTCTTGAAGAATATGGCGATTTGCTAGGTCGTAGCAAATGACGTAGCTGAAGGCTATGCTAAACTGTCGTCTCTGCAAATGAGAGCAAATAAACCATCGCTAACAAAGTCGGCTGTACAACTGGGGCGAGTGCTAGGGAGTCTCTAGACTAGACCTGCCGTGTGGCGGCCCTCGGTCTGCAATCACTGAGGCGGAAATTCACGCGTTTTAGCTCACGCAGGCTGGCGTGCGAGGGAAGGACTATATTGACATGACAATGAATTAGAATTCAGAAAGCGGACGTAATTAGTTTGATACTTAACTTTAATTAATTAATGATGAACGTCGCTCTTGACGGTACATGATTCACAATATTATCAGTTCAGAATACATTCTTGAAGAATATGGCGACTTGCTAGGTCGTAGCAAATGACGTAGCTGAAGGCTATGCTAAACTGTCGTCTCTGCAAATGAGAGCGTATGTAGTCAGTGAACCATCGCTAGCAAAGTCGGCTGTACAACTGGGGCGAGTGCTAGGGAGTCTCTCGACTAGATCTGCCGTGTGGCGGCGCTCGGTCTGCAATCACTGACAGTGGCACCAAATCGATTTGAGTCGGACTCAGGAAGTTGTCGGAAGTCCTCTCCAGAAATACTGCCACTGCCTCCGTAGCCGTCCATAGCTGTTGCTGGTCCAAGATTTTGAGCACGAACTGTCCTCTCGGTTATGTCCCAGAAATATTCGATAGGATTCATCTCGGGCGATCCCGGGGTCCAAATCATTCGCTCGAGTGGTCCAGAATGTTCTTCAAATCAGTCGCAAACAGTTGCGACTCGATGGCTGGAGACGTTTCAAGAGGATCAAATGGCTTTGAGCACTATGGGACTTATGCCATCACTCCCCTAGAGCTTAGAACTACTTAAACCTAACTAAGCTAAGGACATCACACACATCCATGCCCGAGACAGGATTCGAACCTACGACCGTAGCGGTCGCGCGGTTCCAAACTGAAGCTCCTAGAACCGCTCGGCCACACTGGCCGGCTCTGGAGACGGTCTCCATGCAGCCGAACACAACTATTTCCAGTCAATGATCAATTCAGCTGGACCACAAGACCCAGTCCATGCTATGTAAATACAGCCAACACCTTCTCTGCCTCGTGATGGCTGGGTGTTGTGTGTTGTCCTTAGGTTAGTTAGGTTTGAGTAGTTCTAAATCCTAGGGGACTGATGACCATAGATGTTAAGTCCCATAGTGCCCAGAGCCATTTGAACCATTTTTTACAGCCGACACCATTATGTAGGTACCACCAGCTTGCACAATGAATTCTTGACAACTCGGGTCCATGGCTTCATGGGGTCTGCGACACATTCGAACGCTACCAGCGGCTCTTTACCAACTGAAATCGGGAGTCATCTGACCACGCCACAGTTTCAAGTCGTCTAAGGTCCAATTGATTTGTTTGCGAGTCAGCAAGAGGCGCTGCAGGCTATGTCACGCTGCTAGCAAAGACACTAGCATCGGTCGTCTGTTGCCATAGCCCATTAACGCCAAATTTCGCCGCCTTGTCTTAATGGATACGTTCGCCGTACGTCCCACATTAATTTCTGCACTTTTTTCATACATTGTTGCTTGCCTGTTCTCGGTCGGTAAGAGGAGGCCGTCGAGCACGGCGTTGTCCGTAGTGAGAGTATCGTCTGAAATTTGGTATTCTCGGCACATCCTTGACAGTAGTGACCTCGTAATATCGAATTCGCTAACGATTTCCGCAATGGAATGTTCCATATACCAAACTCCAACTACTATTCCGTGTTCAGAGTTTATTAATTTCCGTCCGGCGGCCACCTTCTCACATGAATCACCTGAGTGCAAATGACATTTCCGCCAACGCAATACCCTCTTTGAACCTCGTTTACGTGATACCACCGCCATCTGTTCAAAAATGGTTCAAATGGCCCTGAGCACTATGGGACTTAACATCTGAGGTCATCAGTCCCCTAGAACATAGAACTACTTAAACCTAACGTACCTAAGGACATCACACGCATCCGTGCCCGAGGCATGACTCGAACCTGCGACCGTAGCAGTCGCTCTGTTCCGGACTGAAGCGTCCAGAACCGCTCGGTCACCGCGGCCGGCTATAGTTTGCAATAAAGTGTTTTTCCGTCTATGTACTCGCAATACGTTACATTTGTTGATGATTATGGTCAACTGCCATTCCCTGCACCAAGCCGATCATCTATAGGTCTTCATGCGTTTCGCAACAGTTTTACAGCGTCGCAACGTCTCTGTACACAACAGTACCATCCGTGAAAAACCTCATGGAACTTCTACCGTTATCTACTAGGTCATTAGTACATATTGTGAAAGGAAATGGTTTTACAACACTCTGCTGCAACACGCTCGAAGTTACATTTATGTTTGAAGACATCCTGTAGTTCGGAATGACATTCTGTGTTCTGCTTCCAGAATCTGTTCAGTCCAACCAAACAGTTGATATTCATACGCTCGTATTTTTTTCATTAGGATGCAATGCGGAACCATATCGAATGACTTCCGGAACTCAAGGAACACGGTATGTACCTGGGCATCTGTATCTACTGTCTTCTATGTCTCATGGACGAGCAGAGCAAGCTGCGTTTCACACTATCGTTGTTTTCGGAACTGCTGTTGATTCCTACAGAGAAAATTTATGGTCTCCAAAAATGTCATCATGCCCGAGTGTAGAACATGCTCCAAAATTCTGCAACAGATCGACGTCATAGATGAAGGCCTATAGTTACGTAAGTGTGTTTGACGATCCTTCTTGAAAACGGGAATTACTTGTGATTTTTTACAGTCATTAGGAACGTTTCGCTCCTCAAGAGACCAGCGATACAATGCTGTTAGAAGAGGGCCAAGTTCTTTTCGCATATTCTGTGTAGAATCGAACTGACATCCCGTCAAGTCCAGTGGCCTTTCCTCTGTTGAGAGACTTCACTTGACTTTCTGTCCCTCTGACAGTTATTTCGTTTTCGACCTTTTTGTCGTTCGAACGACGATTTGAAGGAAGAACTACAGTGTGATCTTCAAGTGTCTACCAGTTCAGTTTCTTCATTGTCTCAGTGATACTCTCACATGGGTCGAACACACCTGCGAACATTCGTGCTGCCCTTCTCCGAATACGATGAATATGCACTGTCAGTCCTATTTGGTAGGGGTTACACACAGTTAAGCAATATTCTAGAACGATCGCACGGGAGATCTATAAGTAAACTCCTTTGTAGACTGATTGCATTTCCCCAGTATTCTACCAATAAACCGGACTGGCACCTTCTTTACCTCTGATTGAGCCTATGTGGTCATCCGACTTCATACCTTTAAAAAATGCTACACCCAGGTATTTGTATGTATGGGATAGTATGTGTTTTCTTCTGTGAAATCGACATTTCTAATTTTTTTAATAATTAAATATAGTTCCTAGGCGTTCAACCATATAGAACCAAGATCCTATTGAATATTTGTACAACTTTCTTCAGGCAGTACTTCACAACAGATAACTGCAACGTCTGCGGGAAGTCTACCGTCCCTGTTTATTATGTTACCTGCGAGGTGGCCGGCCGCTGTGACCGAGCGGTTCTAGGCGCTTCAGTCCGGAACCACGAGGCTGCTACGCTCGTAGGTTCGAATCCTACCTCGGGCATGGACCTGTGTGATGTCTTTAGATTAGTTAGGTTTACGTTGTTCTGAGTCTAGGGGCGTGATGACCTCAGATGTTAAGTTCAAAAAATGGCTCTGAGCACTATGGGACATCTGTGGTCGTCAGTCCCCTAGAACTTAGAACTACTTAAACCTAACTAACCTAAGGACATCACACACATCCATGTCCGAGGCCGGAATCGAACCTGCGACCGTAGCAGTCGCGCGGAGATGTTAAGTCCCATAGTGCTTAGAACCATTTGAATTGTTTGAACCTGCGAATTCATTAAGATAGAACGTCGACATGAAGGAACTCAGCACACTCCCCTGGGACACACCTAAAACTACTTTTACGTCTGTAAATTACTGCCCATATAAGAATGACCTCTTAGGTGCCCCTGTGCGGGCTATAATTAGTTTCAACCTGTCTTCAAAAGAGGACTGGAGTATATCTCCAAATTTCTCACTTAATACTAGTATTTAATACTAGTACCTCAAAATTTTCACAGGATTGTTGACCTTTTTCTTCAAGCGTTTGTCACTTCAGGTTTTTCCTTATTTTCGTGACGCTCTTCTGTGAGACTGAAACCTGTGACAATTCGTAAAGCCTTTCTTTGTATACGTTCAATGTAACTTACCACTGGGTCTCACACACTTGAGCAGCATTCTCATACTGGATGAACAAATGATTTCTAACCGTCTTCTTTCTACAAAATGTCCGAGGAGGAATGGTCTATATACAGGACTGCGACACCAAGAGAAAAATTTCTTATGGACCTATGTCCTATTCCGAATTGTTTCTGGAAAGTGACACCTTTAGTATACATTTGTTCTTGGGTTAGCGGCACCCTCTTGTTCTTACCCACCCAATCTCTTCGAAGTTATATTCTAAACCAACTACCTCGTCGCTTTTAAGTTATTTGTTCGGGATGTCTTTCTGCAACTAAATCAGCTGGTTGAGCGTTCAGTCGTCCATTCTGTATTGTGAGTGAAGTAGTGCGAGGGGACTGAGAGTGTACCAGTGTGAAGCAACGGTTAGCTGTGTCTCTACGTCCTCAAGCTACAACGCCACACATCTACTTTGTAAAATGAATGTTGTAATGTTTACTGGCTATTGTACATGTGTAAACCTTACAATGTATTGAATAATACGTAGAATAAACGACAGCGTATATCAAATATGTTCCTCGGAAATCATTCGGAAGTGGCTATAAGCCCAGATGATTTTTTTGGTTGAAATGAATGTTCCTGTAATATTCCTGAGTATTGACCATTCCTCCTGGGACACCAAGTAGACTAACAGCACTTTCTCCGTATCTTGTCAATGCAAATAAGTCTTATGAACACTGAATAAATATTCAGCTGCCGAGATCGCTAAAATCGTTTATTCATATTGTGGAAACTCTCTGTTACCATCTACGGATCTGCAAAAAATAGGACCGAAAATGCAAGGATATAGCAACTAACATAGCAGCACACATAATTACATCGAAGATTTTCAGTACATAGTGTAGCAACGTACCTTTGTTTACATAATTACACATCTTCTACTTCAGCAAGGTAAGTGGTGCTGTACAATGTATTTCCATATTGGTATAGTAAGCTACACTAGAAGTCGGGTGTCAACATTAAAATAACAGCTACGTACATGCATGTTATTGCGCCGATTAGACGTGCTCTCATTCCACACCACTTATCAACTGTCGGAGCCCATCGTAAACATTCTTAGTGATGCGGAAGTACATCAGATGAGGCAGCGCTAGTAGGAATCGATATTATCAGCTCACACTAGATTAAGGCCTGGAGCAACTATTCCACGTAATTACATATTCCTAAATTATTGTCATTTAACATAAGCCAATTCAGTATACAAAATTTAAAAAAAAGCAGTCTGTAAAATTACGTGCAACATTATAAAACGTATTTTATACATAAAACTTTTTATATCATTTTATAAAACATTCCTTTATACAAAATCACATCGAATATGACAACCTAGAACCAATTAAAAGCTCCATATGTACAGGTAATGGTATCATATGTACGTTAATTTTAATACAGGCAGGAATAGCTCGATATCTACAGACACAGATACTATATTTCATCAAAAGTACATTCATCATATGTGTACCAGCAATGGAGCTATCTGTCGTGTATAGGCTCATTTCAACATCGTAGTTAAGAACAAAAGCACAAACATTAAATAATTGCATTGTTAGTACACATACCTTGAATGTATTCTTGATGAAATATGATATCTTTGCCTGTAGATATTGAGCTATTCCTGGGTTATTAAAATGAAACTGCATATGAAACCATTAGCTGTACATAGAGAGCTGCTCTCATATTCAATATGATTTTGTGTGAGGAGAAAGTTAATAATTTTTTCTATTAATTTTGAATGTTTAATTTGATTTTGCAGACAGTTTTTTTTAATAATTTAGCATACTATCTCGGCTTATATGTTACGATAATAATTCGGGAATATGTAATTATATAGGATATTGGTACGTGCCTTAATCTAATGCGAAATAATAATATCGATTCGTACTACCATTGAATCATCTGATCAACTTACGATTCAGTAAGAATGTTTACTCTGGGGTCTGTCAGTTGTACAATGGTAGGAATGTGAGCACTTATAATATGCGCAATAACATGGTAGTACATAGCTGTTATTTTATAGTTGACGTGTCGACTTCTAGTATAGCCCACAATACCAACAAGGACATAGATTTTATAGCACCACTTACTGTACTGAAGGAGAAGATTGTGCAATGAAGTAAAAGTAGGTAGGTTGCTATTCCATGTATTGCAAATATTGGATATAATGGACTATGCTGTTATGTTAGTTGTTGTATTCTTGCAATTTGGTTCCTATTTTTTGCAGATCCGAAGATGGCAACAGAGAACTAACGAAACAGATCACCTGCATGAATAAATGATTTTAGCGATCTTGGAAGTTGAAAATTTATTCAGCCTCCATGCTGACGATGTCAGGAAATAAGTCTGCCACCTGCCTGACCGACAACTGAGTCCATGTAATCATTTCATTTCATGTTCTCACGTAGCTATTTGTATGAGTTGACTGATTCTGACTGTAAATTATTGGAATCGCATTGCAATTTTGTGAAATACAGTATTTTATATTTATATGTATTTAAAATAGTTTGCCAACCTCTCACTATTTCGAAATCTCATCAAGGTCAAATTGAATATTTCAGCACCTTTTTTTTAACAAAGTAACTCGTTATTTACAACTACATCACTTATGGAAAGTCTGAAATCGATATAAATATTTCTATTATAGGAGGCAGAGTACTGGAGAAGCCACCTCCGATTCTGAGGGTTGTTGTTTTTGTAAAAATACGGGTTGAACCCGAAATTTGGAGGTTGACCAGAAATATGTTCCAAGTATTTTTTAGAAGGGACCTGTTGTCTCAAGTGACTAGTTACGATACGGTTTGTTAGCCCCATTACCACTCTTTCTGCGAAAACACATCCACAACAATGATAAATCTTTCAAGATGCGATAAAAAATTACTGAATGTGGCATCGCTGCGGGAAGAGCGCATCACAGTCTCGGCGTGCTGCTCTCCCACTTTATTCAGAAAATTCACAAACATAAGCTGCCAACTCCTCATCAATAAACATACACATATCGCTGTGTATCCTGTCACAGTGCAACTACAGTTGCGCTGTATGAAAACAACAGTTTGGTAGTTTTGGTACAGTTTATAAATAACGTAATAAATGATAGGATTACCAGTAGTATGGGTAGCATTGGCAGGGGAAAGAAAACATTAATGAATGTGTGAGAGAGGAACTGGGAGACGACCACTTCTCTTTGTGTTTTGTTTGCTTGTTTCGCACATAATCAGAACCGCACGTCGTTCAGTGTAAGTCCATAGTAAATTTTATGTCCTTATAAAATATAAATTGCATTTTATAAGTAATATGAATTAATTTACCACGTAACACCTGCGATTTTATGTAACAAACGCAATTACTTTCGATGTATGTGCAGCTTGTAGCACAAAACAAATCTATATAATTATTTTTCTTGTTTTATTTTGTACTCAGTGGAACGTCCTTCATCACAGTCAAAGGCTCGTTTTACTGCTGTTATAGATACGAGGCGTATTCGGAAAGTAAGGTCCGATGCGTCGCGTAATGGAAACCACTGTGAAAATGAAAAATATTTTATTTGCAACGGTTAGCTACAACTTCCAGCTACTTACCTACATAGTCGCCGATACGACTGAGACGTTTGTCGTAGCGTTGTACCAACTTTACAATACCCTCGTTATAGAAGGCAGCAGCCAGTGCTTTCCGCCATTTCCTTGCACTGGCCTACAGCTCGTTGAATGTCTCAAGATGTTGTCTTCGTAACCAGCGGTTCATGTGAGAAAAGATGAAGCTCAGAGGGAGCCAATTACGGGTTGCATTGTGGGTAATCAAACACTTCCCATTGAAAACGCTGCAGGAGCACCTTCATTGTCCCTGCAGCATGCGGCTGAGAATTGTCTTGAAGAAGAAAACGCATGGCAGTTATGTGATGTGGGCATCACAGGTTCAGGCGAAATTTCTCACCAGGCACTCGTATCTGGTGGGAGACACTATTTTCTAGGCATCTTTGTGTGCTCACTGTGCGCTCAGAACAGAAATGAGCGACGTGATGCGATCGATGGGCGTACTAGAGACACTGCCCAACACATCTGCGCAAAGATTCACAAAGATTCATCGGATTATCAGAGTGGTTTCCATTTCGCGACCGATCAGACCTTACCTTCTGAGTACGCCTCGTAAATACGAAACTTTTTTTTTTAGCAATAACAGAAACATGTTTTATACAAGCTCGTCAAAGAACTGAAGCGATGTTTGACATGTTTCTGTTAGCGTTTTTTTTTTTAAAAAAAACTTAGTTTTCGTGGGGAAATTGCGTTTTCCAGCGCTATATGATATTTTTTTAAACGTTTACTACAACATTCCTCTGTTTCATGTTACAAATCAACAGATTTCGAAAAGAACATCAACTGAACATTGACAATTTCAGTTTTGCTATAAATACTGTTCATTTTCAGTAATAGACAGGAGGATACTTATGTCGAACAAAGGTGTTCCACAGGTTATGTGGTCCTTAGTAGCTCATCACGGCTTTCGGTTTCTAGGGGGCTCTAGCAGCACACTGATAGCGTACACAAACAAAGCGATCGAAATGAAATAACGCCCAATAGTATGCCACACACCTATCGTGCAAGTAATGCTGTGACCATCTTAAATGATAAAAGCTACTAGGGAAACTACTGAAGCCTATGTTTACTTATGATAGCCTACGACAGTTTAACGACTCTGCGTACAACTAACACTGCTGGAAAAACAAATCCGAGACAAATGGTTCAAATGGCTCTGAGCACTATGGGACTTAACACCTATGGTCATCAGTCCCCTAGAACTTAGAACTACTTAAACCTAACTAACCTAAGGACATCACACAACACCCAGCCATCACAAGGCAGAGGAAATCCCTGACCCCGCCGGGAATCGAACCCGGGAACCCGGGCGTGGGAAAAATCCGAGACAGAAGCGAATAGCATTGAATGCATGTTGGCGGACATATCGTAAAGTGGACATTGCTGTAGTCAACAAGAAGTACTGTGAGTGAGTGGAACAAATGTGTTTCCAGACAAGACACACAGTGCATGTCATCGACTTTGGCACTGTTGTGCAGATATTTTTAGTGCTATACGGTTACAAAGAGAAATGGGGTAGAAAATCGTAACGCAATTCAATTATTCTGTAATGAGTCAACAGTTTACCCTGTTAAGAAAAAGATGATGATGATGATGTCCCACACTCCGAGGAACGCAGAGGACGATGCGGGAGACCCGCACCGCCGTCTAGGCTAGGTCCCAGGGGATGTGGTTTGCCATTGCCTTCCTCCGACCGTAATGGGGATGAACAATGATGATGATGAAGACGACACAACAACACCCACTTATCTTGAGGCAGGGGAAACCACTGATTCGCCGGGAATCGAACCCGGGACCACGTGCGCGGAACGCGACAACGGCACCGCAAGATCACGAGCTGCGGATGTTAGACACATAATTAAATCAAACGAAGAGCTGCACGCTACCTTATGAAGATGGATACCAATTGTAATTTGGTTCAGTCCTTTTCTCTCTTTGTCATTCGAAGGTAGTTTGCAAGCACACGATCTGCACCTAACTAACCGTAAAGACTGAAATATCTTTGTTCATCATAAATGAAATATCCACGTAATAAAAAGTTAGTTCTGATGTAGTATAACAGACGTTTTAGGCTACTACATTAAACTGCTTAAAATTATCCATCTACACTATGATGAGGAACATCCGTTCAACACCATGTAATATGGAAATGGTAGAGACGCATTCGCCAGGTTGAAAGGATGTGGGTTGTATCAATGTTGTCAGCAGAAAAAAACAGTAACAGCGGAATGGGTTGACCATGAGAATTCAGTGACTTCGAACGTGAAGTAGCCACTGGATGCCACCTGAGTGACAAATCCACAAAGGACATTTCAACCCTTCTAAAGCTGCCAAAGTGTTGGTTATGTGATTGTGAGGTGGATACGAGAAGGAACATCCAAAGCTAAATCAGGGACAGGGAGAGCTCGTGTGCTGATGGACATGGACAGTGTGGTTGTAAAAATCGCGTGAAATCAGCAGGAAGAAATCGCTCTTGAGTTCCAAAATGCTTTTCCGGGAGTCCGGAGAACACAATGACTGTGCTTAAGGAATTAAGAAGAATGGGGTGCAGGGGTCGTGCTCCTCCCCGAAAGCCACACATTTCTGTAGTCAGTACTAAGCCATGCTTGACGTTGCGTAAACCAGTAAACCACTGGAGAGCAGGTGACTGGAAATGAGTGATCTGGAGTGATGAATTACACTACACCCTATGACGATCTGATGGAAAGCTTTGGGTTTGGGGAGTATCTGAAGTAATGAACCTGCCACCATCCTTAGAGCCAACAGGTGTGTTGGTGCTGCTTAACAGAGGAAGTAGCCCTATCCGGACGGTCGCAGCACCTAAGCATTGAAGTACAATACAGTGGCGGATGGCCGTAATTTTGTAGGTAGTCTGGAAGGATAACCGGAAGCTCTGAAAATCTTGGACGCAGCAGAGAGGAACAAGGAAGCGTTACTTCGGAAATCACGCAGGCTGGGTTATTTCCGATTTTTTTTTCTGAGAAGCGTACCATTGTATGAATTCCTAATTAACGAGGATAGGTATTTGCTCGCAATCTTTCCGCGCTGGACGGCAAAAGAGTAAAATACGGTTGGTCGGCGTTCGGAAGAATCTGTAGAGAGGGAGAATATTACGTGGTTTTGATAATTTGATTCGTCTTTTGCAGTTACGAGGGAGGGGAGCCGAGCTTTGTTGGGAAGCCAGCTGTGGAGAGAATGAGGTCTTCTGTTTTGAGCGCCCGCCTTGGGAAATTATATAGTTAGAACGGTTAAGAACTGTACCGTTGCGAACTTGTACGATTCTGAACTTCGCCTCCGGGTAGGGAGTCGTCGTTGAGCACGCAGCGTTCAGTGATTCAGAGAACTTCTGCCTATATTCACGTTGAGACGTTATCTGAACTCCGTCCTTGTGGGTGAGAGTTCGCGTCTCTCGGCTGTAGAACCCAGAGAGGAGAAGACAGTGTTAGATTATACTAGGCAGAGGACCGTGTTCTGCCGTCCTAGTGTTTGAATGAGTTGTATTTACATTTTGTAGCTAGAGTTCTTCCGACGTCGCAGACGTGTGCGAGAACCATCACTCTAACGCACCGGACGCAGCACATACGGTGATACTGCTAATTGCTTCGGCTTATTGAGGCTAAGAAGCTAAACAGCTGTGATCACGTAACTTTTATTTCCACTGAGGCTGGACACCACTGCAGATCATATTTGAAGGTAGTGTCTTCCAGTGTCTGTACGTAGATGATGTCAATCATATCGCGTTATTTACATTAGATCGCGTAGCCATAAAAAGGGGCAGATTAGGGCATTTGATCACTGATATTACTTAGGAAATTCATTTGTATCGCTTTATGTCCATTGGATATTGATGTATAAACATTTGTAATATATAAAGGGTTTTTAATCTAGAATAAATGTATAACCAGAAACAGTAGTTACTAGTTCTCTTAATCATTCATTTATGTTTATATTGTAATTTATATGTTAAAGAGCAAGAAGTAGGAGATAATATCACCATTAAGAAATCCTAAGATCTGCTTCAGGTGGTAGTCAGACAGGGCCAAATCTTCATTTTCGCGTTCAGTATCTTCCGCTGCGCACATTCATTTTACACGTGGCTGGAGTAGCGTCTTGGAAGACGGTGATTGTATCCGCATGAGAGTGCACACTGTGACGAAGCAGCATCTCTGAGGCAGTAGTTTGCGGAAAACATGATTCATGAAATTGACTGGCCTGCCCAGACACCCTACGTGTACCCAATGGAACATCGGTGTGATGAACTAGAAAGTCGGCTGCGCTCCAGACTCCACCGTCAAACATCACTACTTTCTCTGAATTCGGTTTCTGAGGAATAATTATGCTGTTTCCTCGCAGACATTCAGTCTCCTCATCGGAAGTGTCTCCAATAGAGTTCACGCAGGCGTAAGTGTGAAGGATGGACACATTAATCCCTACTAATAGATGTACGGATACTTTTCGTCATTTGATTTATTTCATAACAACCATTCCAGTTACATTCGCTTTATCGTTTCCCATCATTTAATTCAAGTTTTCGGTTTCGCTTTTCTTTTTAGCAGTTATAGGCGGTATTGCTAGTATTTATTCAGTGTCATAGTCTACTCTCGTTGGCAGAGATAGTGAGACTTTCGGGGGAGAAATTCTGTGAGCTAATCCCACGATGCATGATACCACATTACATCTCAACCTATTTGGCACTTTCTTTAAAAAGTGTTTTGAAGCAATTTAGGTATCTCAGTCGAACTGCAAGGCTAAAACACCTCGAGTCAAGTAGGTATTTTAAAGTATCGATAAACCTCAAAATACGCTGACTTAACAATATTCGATTTATGGTTTGTTCCCTCCTCAGCAATTGCGATTATTTGTTCTATATGTATATGCAACAACACAATTCTATTTAGATTTTTATTTGCTGATTCTCGCCATTCTTTGTTTTCAGCCCTTCTGTCTTTATGCCAGTCCTGTTCAATTAACATATTCTAAACATGATTTGCGTTGTAACTGAATTAGCAATGTACTTTGATGCACTGTACATTTCATAATTGATTTTAGTGTAATTTGAAGTTTATAAAAGATAATTTATATTAATAAACTTATGCAGTTATGTCGTATATCTTGAGTGACGTAGTAATGACGCCACAGGGCACTATTACAAGAAAACGTTTTTGTATGTCCATCGTTTTGTCAGGAGGTCTTTGGGACGACGGGTGTTTACTATTGTGACAAAATAAAACACGTACATTCGTCCTTATGATTTTATTTTATTTTATTGCAATCAGTTTCAACGCTTCAATGCGCCATCTTCAGGTTGTTTTTGATGTGGTACGGTTTGATATGATCCCAATACATATCACATCAGTTGCCAGCATAACTGGATACGCAGATAATGTGTCAGCATGGTTGGATTGCTGCTTCCTCTTTTTTGTTGGTAAACGGATTTCCATTAAACCTTCGTTTCCTAAACACAGTTTTTCCACCATCCATTATGCATAAGTCTTGACTTCCACGTAAAGGTTTGTGAATTCAGTATTTCACATACTAATATGTGTTAGTATTGTTAAAACATAAATAAACCACTTGCAAGGAAGGTTTCAGGCAAAGATATGGATGTCAGCCATAGATATAGATGTCAGCCAAAGATATCGAAAGAAAACAGCCTTCACACTGACACAAATTCCTTTGAAGTAAGCAGATACCGAATGTCGGAAAAGGTGGGAGTGGCCGCAAGTGAAGAGTTAATCAGTTTAACAATTTAAAGGCATTTCTAAAGCTGCTATCAAGATAAAATTCATACACAGATTAAACTGTGTCGATCGAGAAAATCACATTTTATTTTTTGGACCAAAATCCATTTCATCCCCCCTTCAAAAAACGTCTGCAATATCTCTATCAGTCCCTTTTTTTAAGTAGAATATTGCTGTCTGTTGCACTGCTTTCCACCATTCAGAAATGTTACATTAAACAACAGCAGTCTTCTGTAGTATATACATTCCACGCTGATTTTCAAATAAAGTTTGCTTACGACGAATAGCCAATCTTCAGCACAGTAATTAAAACACCACCAAGAGATGGTTTACAATATGCCTGTCAGTCCGATTTTTTAAGAGCGTAATGCTGTCTGTGGCAGTGCCTCCTGCCACACGTTTCATGTGCTGTTATTACTGCACACTGACAGTCGCACTAAACATATGTATTTATGTATGAAAGGAATTAATCCTTTGTCACTTCCACTATGTAGCAAGAGTGTGTTTGTTGCGCTGTGGTAATTGTTATACGTTAAAACCATAGGAAACCAACAAACGCTAACTAGCTCTTCACCTGCTTGCTTCACAGTGGCTGCACTGTCTGAGGTAGTGAGCTACCACACAGCTATGCGATATGAACAGTATTCATGTGGACATCATTAAATAATCTTTAATGAACTGCAATTGTGTATCTCTATGCAGAATATCCTGAACAATTGATATAGCTTGTATTTACTTTCTGTGCGAATTGAAATATGAATTGATGTGCGTAGAGTAAAACCGAAAAAGGCTAAAATTATCGTAAATTTTCTTAAAAATCCCAGAAAAGTCCGACGTTGTATCTACATAACCGGCACAACAGCCCAAGCAGCCGATTCTTCAGATTAGGCTATGCATTTTAATACCGCCCAACTCAACTTTATATGACATAGCCATAGATTTCTTTAATATTTTCTTCAGATGGCTTCCAACACCTCACTCCTAATTTTTTTTCCAGTATACCTAATGCTGATGCAGTAAGGCAGATGTTTTGGTCAATACGTCAGTTTTGTCTTGACATCATGTCTCTAGAATGCCTCGTCGTTCTACTATTAATAAACGGATATGTGGTATCATTACTTCCTTATATCTACCCATTGGTTACACCAAAATTCTTAAAACAAATTCTGATTACTCCCTCTCTAAGTGTATGTGTGATGTCATTCATCTCCTCTGTGTACCCAGTGCTTATGCCACTAATTTAAAATTTTTCCCTCTATATAAATACAGAATATTGTTTATTCCACTTTCATATCCATACTTTTTCCATTTTTTACTATTTTTATTTTATCAATATTTTCCATATTTTCCCGAATTTTCCCATATTTTTCCATAATTTATATAATTTTTACCATATTCAGTCTGTAAAAATACATGAACAGTTGTGATCGTATTGCTTAGCATCCAACAGTGATTTGGATTCCTCCAACGAGTCAGAAACAATCTAAAAAGTTTCTGCAAAATCAGTGATTCCTCTTCTTCTTCCAAACGCCCACCAATAAAAAACTCTGTGTCAACACACAATGCTAACTAAGTGCCGATCCTTCTATATCTCCTATAACACCCACACATGGATTGCTGTGGAGGTGGAGTGATGTCTTTGGCTATCGTAAATTTAGGTTTATGTATATTGATTCTTACAAAGTATCACTCCATGACCATCTAACAACAATGATGCAGTCCAACTATGGCTGTCAAATGATCTTGTATACACTCTAAAGCTCTAACATGTGTCTAGCGGATGGAAATAATGTTCGGAATACATGCAAGGTGTCCCATCTAACTCAGCTACCTCATATATCTCCGAAACGAAACTAAGTATGAAAAAATGTAATTGCTGAGGAATGCATCTATGTCAGGGGACTCACACAGTAGCAGGAATACACAAACCTCAAATGTAAACATACATCACTTCCATGACTAAGTAACGTTCTTTTAAGTGTACATGTACGCTTTTTTACGGAAAAGGACAGACTTTTTGTTCCCCTTTTCTAAACCTTATACGTTCTGAAATACGTATACTTTTAAGGAAGTCAAATGCGCCACAGTTTGTGCCGTAACGTGCAGAGCAAATGTTGCCTACAGCAGGCCTTAGGACAGCGTAGGCAACCCGCATTACGGCATTACAGCACTACGGCAGACTGTGCCGCTATTTAAAATTTAGGTATTCCAGAAGGTATAAGATTTAAAACCGAACAAGAGAGCTATATAAAAATTGAGCAAGTGACGGTAGTAAGGAGCGAAACCGAACCAAAGGCTTAGCAGTCTCCTGCGCTGTCATCTACGCTATGAGAAAATCTGACAATATTTGTATCAGGCAGGCTGCTTGAATTCGCGCACGCAGCTGTCTGATTGACTAGCTTCAATGCTAATTAATTCGGAAACGTGGAACGTATTCAAATTTTTCTGAACATTTATTTCTCAGTACAACCTACCCTGTAACACCCTTACAAGCGTTTCAGACTGTTCCTGACCAGCAGTTTGTGTTCTGTGGTGTTCTGTAGTGGGCAATTGTTGCTTGTTGACCAAGAGCATATGAACGCAACACGCTAAACTCGCATTACCTTTATGCTTATAGTGGAATTTATTTGTGCTATAGCACTGGGATAAGTGTAGGTATGCTCAAGTTCTCTTTTACTAGTACATTTTGTCGAAATAGCATTGTGTTCTTTTATATCAAAAAGGTCGAATAACTGTGAGTGAGGTTTGAAGCAAGTTTGATTGATAAAGTAGAATCAGAGAAAAGTTGAAACAAGAGTATAATTTAAAAAGCTGGTACTGTAGTTCCAAAGAAGTTTGCATTTCTGTGCAAGGGGAATCATAAGCAGTGACTAGGAATCAGATTAAAAGCAAGTTGATTTTCCTGTACTTGTTTATTTTTACTTATTGTAAGATTTCAAACGAAATGCACATACAAATTTCCGAAAATACGTAAAAAACCACTGTTTCATTCATTTTCCACGCTGAAAAGTGGCATCAGCTACATATTTTCTCCACAAATCTTCTTGAAAAGAAGTCATTTATTCCAGAGTTAGCGAACCACCTTCTCAGTAGCAGCGAAACGTTCAATGCACAGAGTAACTACGAAAGACTTAGCCCTTTTTATGTCTATAATCTCCAACAGCATGTTTTGCCGTCTGATTGACTAAGCCATTTCGGTAAGCATTCTACAAGACGCAGGAACTTTCCTTGCTGATTTACCTTATACCTCAGTACGATACGTCTTCAGCGATCTTTTCTTTCTTCTTCATGATTGTTCTCAGCGTGTAGTACAAAATCCTTCGCCACATCCTTCTTTCACTTCACATTACATGACATCAACGATCTGGTATTTTCTGTGGAAGTCAAACACTTGTTCTTTTTTGAATCAGTTTCTGCAGCTGATTTATGTGCTGTTGTATGTTATGCACTGTTGAGAAAACAAAAGAATATCACGAGGAGAGAGAGAGAGAGAGAGAGAGAGAGAGAGAGAGAGAGATAAATGGCGAAAAGATTTTTCTGAAAAACTGATGACACTATTATAGTTAACAAGTGTTAGATGGCCACTCACTTAGAATTTAGTGTTTGCAGGGTGATATGTTATGAAAATCGCTTTGATTTATGGAGTGTTACGCAACGAAAAAATTGAATTTCATCGATATATCGAGACTTTCTTCAAGGTACTTGACTAATCGATTTATCGAGAAATTCGTTTGATAGATGTTCGATTCATCTAGAGCCAGCTGTACCGACATGGAAAGGAGGAAAATTTTTCTATAAATGTTCGAGCTCAATACTGTATGAAAAAATTAGCACATGTTTGAAACAGGCAATGTTTTACCAGTGAGGAATGACATTTTAAATAGAATTCAATATGAATTTCTGTTGTCTCTGAACGGCTGAAACAATAGAGGATAAGTGTTAAATGTTGTCACAACAGTGCTAATAATACAAATCTTGAGTGGCTCAATGCCTTGATGCAGGTCTTTCAATTGGATCTCACTTCGGCGACTTCCATACCCACAAGCTACCCCCAACAGGGCAAAGGGGACGTACAGTTTAACATGGGATCCGAATTCTGTGACGCTCCTGACTAATCTCCACATCACGCACACGTAAATACTAAGTTACGGGCATACTGAAAAGACCCTTGCTCCCACTGCGATTCGATCTCACCATGTCACAGTTATGAGGTGCACGCTTTACCACTAGACCACCATGTCCCAGTAGAGCAGTGGTTCTGATAATATATAAAAATAGAGGGGCTTATCATTTAAAACCTTACACAGCATGAGAAATTCTTGAGGAGACGAGGAGGCACCAATGATGGAGCGCAGCATGAGATTGGAGGTGTGCGTGTGAAGATAGAACTGGAGTCCATAGAAAGACATAAAGCGAGATAACTTATCATAGCATACATAGTTAATGATGCAATAGAAGGATAGGAAGAAACAGAAATAATAAAGGGCTGTTACAAATGGGGGAGCGCGAAAACCATGATTTTGAGAATTATGGTGTTGTTGAACAGTTCGTGCTGCTCCAATAATGTTGCAAATTTCTTTATTTATTTGGTTCGTCGTGACCCTTAAGAATCAGGAGGACATTTTACTTCCCAATAACTGTTCATTTTCTCGGTCTGCCTTGTTCTCTCTGTTTCTGTGTTGCTTTGGTCTGAGGCATAACAAAGCACTGTGCTGTCAAACCAACTTTGGGGTTGATATCAGTCTTGATTTTATCAGTTCGATGTAGCTAGACCTTCCCTCCAACAGCGTGTATAGATTCTGTTTTACTTATTTCCATTCGTCACTGACTTCCCTCAGCCACTTATTCCCTGGTAAACACGTTGCGTGCCTTACCTTCTTGGCCAACATCTTGTTGCCCATCTGTGTGATGGACGGAGCAAATCGTTTCCTCTTCCGTATCTTGCTTGCATTTGGCTACCTCTGGTCTTGATTTACGTATCCAAACTTTCTTCACCGCGGTGTAGAATCATTTGAACACAGTGGTCATCTTCGTTGCATAAAATGCAGTATTTCTGATTGTCGACAAATACTGTCGCAATTTAACAACTGTCGATTTTCAGTTTCTATAGGTTCTCTTTGAACTACGAGTACATTGCACTTTCTCCAGTATTTGTCGTATCTCCAATAGCTCACCTGTAGCCTACTTGCTATATTCCCCTACTCCCGACCCCATCAAGGTATCGGAAATTGTGTGCATTTTACCCAACTTTGCTTGTAAGCTTCTAGACAATATCTCGATTCAACAGCTTTGTCTTACTGTATGCTGCTTTGCTGCCATGTTTTGCAAGCATATATTACAATTTGGTAAAATATACTTTCTGCAGAAGAGAGGGTTGCAACAATTGACCGTTTAACTCATGGACAAAAAGTCAGTGTTAGGATGGAGGGGGGGGTCTCTGATGTTTTCGAAACGGACCGTAGCGGGAGCTCCCTGTGTGGCGTCGCGGCGCGAGGAATGCGGCCAGTTATTAATGACGGGGCAACCCGGACCACAATGGGCGCCCGGCCTTATTACCGTCCATTTAAAAATTATGATAATGCATTTCGACACATTTAATTACCTATAGAATACGCCTCAAGTTAAAGAGCAGTTAAAGCCCGCGGTGGCCAGCATTCTGAACACTCATCCTGTGCATTAACATACTTGTCTCGCAGCTCTCTGGCCCTCTGAGCGCTGTCCGTCCGCTAGCCCCTCCCCTACATTCCCCCTCCCCTCCCCTCCCTGATCCCCTCCACCACCATCAGACTACCCCACTGTTACCGCAGGTGTAATTGAGCCAGGCGAGCAGCGAAATTGGCTGTTGCCCGTGGTACCTGGTGGATGTCCAACTGCCATTAATTCCTTCACGCGCTCTCGCCAAATTGCTTCGTCGACGGACTAAAAACTGTCCATCTTGTACAGTCTGTCTGGGAAACGATGAGTGGGGGAGAGGCGAGGACACTGTCTTATCAACTGTTGCAAAGCGGCCGGAAACATGCTGCAAACCCCACGTGCCTTTCACACTGCGTGCGGACTAGTCAGTACCGCAATTAAGAACTTGTAACCTGTTGCTCTATTATGTTTGTACGAGTAACTACGATAGCCTGTATCATCGCTTTTGGGAGTTTTAGTTAAGTTGGAATCATTGAATGTTTTTCTAAGAATGGAAACAATGAGAATATACCCCACAAAATGCTAAGAAACGGTGTGTAAATCTGTTGATAAATTACAAATAAAATGGCTCTAAAAACTATGGGACTTGTCATCTGAGGTAATCAGTCCCCTAGACTTAGAACTACTTAAATCTAACTACCCTAAGGACATCCAAGCCCGAGGCAGGATTCGAACCTGCGACCGTAGCAGCAGCGCGTTTTCGGACTTAAGCGCCTAGAACCGCTCGGCCACAGCGGCCGGCGATGATTTACACGGTCCATTATAAAATATGGATAATGTACTTCTATAAGTTTCTGGTAAAACGTATCATTGCCTGACAAACCAGTGAACACTTTTGTAAACCCAGCCAAAATTTATGCTGCGAGAATCTTCCAGAATTGTAGCTTATGTTAAAGCAACGTTGCTGAGGAAAAATATACAGACGATTTCACCAGTCTTTGCAGTTCCATTTTGTTTTTCCTTGATGGTAGCTTTTACAGAACAGATGTAGTTTTAGTGTAACTTGGCTGCCTTAATAGTTATCTATTTCGTCGGAATCAGTCGAGTTAATTATTTCACAAGGTCAACCATCCTGTCCCCGTATCATTTACTCAATTCATGTTCTGTTTTTAATGTGTTTCAGTAGAAAAAAGAGGAGAGGCGGTTGGCAGTTTTTTCGGAGACGGACTATCAAACACTATCAGTGTTCACAACAGAAGCCCAGAACCCCCTGAGATATTTTATCCGATAGTTTCGCTTGCTATACGTAAATGTTTTATTGTGAGAATTACCTAGATATGATCGGTTAATGCTTTCGAACAATAACGCCTGCCGGCTTGCTCACTCGTTTGATGCAGTTCCAGTTATAAGAAAACGTTCTCATGCTGGACCCTAAAAACGTAAAGTTTCAATAAAGCAAGAGAAGTTTCATTGAGTTGCACTTTTTGGTACTATCTAAAGAGATTGTCCGACATCAATGTGGGCTACCTCCATGCTGCGACTGCTGAATTATGCAAAGTCATATATCTTGTTAACTGCCAATTGATGTGGCCTCTTTCAGAAACGTTCACATTGAACGTGTCAGTAGGAGACTGGTGCTAACGCCACTATTTACTGCACTTCCATGAGCCATGGACATCGCCGAGGTCAGGTATCTCAACTATTATAACAACCGTATCGTAGGTGTAACCACATTGAATGGGTAACAGAAAAGGCGCCAAACTAACATATGATTCCAGAAAAGTGGCAGCAGCCTTGTCACTAGTTGCAGGAACAACGGTTTTGATGATTGGATGATCTGGCACTTAACAGTAGCCTACGGGTCCTTACAATGTTGTACTACAAATAGGTGAAGGCAGGTGGGACTAAAGCCATTATTTCTACCCAGGGCATGTAAATATGCTCCATGGTTGAATGATGATGTCATTCTCTTCGGTAAAATATTCTGAAGGTAAAATAGTTTTCTATTTGGAGCGATGACTACTCAGAAGGACATTTTCACCAGGAAAACCATAACTGGCTTTTTCAGGGCGGAGCATGCAATTTTAGATTCCATACTAGTGCAGTTAGAGAATTTAAAAAGAGAAGTGGATAGACTGAAGTTAGGTACAAAGCGAATTTGTGAAGTGCAGTGGCAGGAAGAACAGGACTTCTGGTTAGATAAGTAAAGGTTTATCAACACAGAATCAAATAGAGGTGTTGCAGAAGTAGATCTAGTAAAGAATAAGAAAATAACAATCCGGTAAACTACTACAACGGATTATAGTAGCCATGACACACACAGAACGAATAACTTACCACTTTAGTATAAGTTTACATGCCTACTAGGACCGTGGCTGACAAAGAGATAAAAGAAACTACTCAGGTGATTAAGGGAGATGTAAATTGAATTGTGATGAGAAACTGAAAATTGAGTAGCAGGCAAAGAAAGAGAAATGGAATAGTAGAACATGCTTCGAGGGAAAGGAATGAAACGAGCAGTCGCCTGGTAGAACTTCGCGCAGAACACAGTATAATGAATTTTAACGAACGGTGAAATGATGAAAGAAGGCTGTATCCACAGAAGAAACCTGGACCAACCCGGAGATTACAGACTGATTATGTAAACGTAAGGCACATATTTAAAAACCAGATTTTTAAGCAGCAAAATGTTTCCAGGGACTGGTTTAGACTTTGACCACAATTCCTTAGTTTTGAACTGCTTATTGAAATTGAAAAAACTGTAAGAAGAAAAAAAAATGAAATGAAGGAGATGGGTATGTTCCTGAGAATTTCAAAAAGAGTATTAAGTAATGATACACTGGAAGAGTAGAAAGGAATATTACAGAAGACGAATTAGCAGTTTTCGTATAGGAAATAATGAACACACGCAGCAGCTGATCTGATAGGCGAAAAGAGATGGCCCGGTAGAAATCCTTGTGTAGCACATGAGAGTCTGAATTTAACTGAGGAAAAGATAAAATATAAAAATGCAGCAAATAAAATTGGTAAAATGTAAAATGGACGTCTAGAAAAGGAGACTGACAGGAAGTACAATATGGCTAAGTAGGAATGGTTAGAGAAGAAATTCGTGGCTGCAGAAGCATGAATTGCTATGTGAAAGATACACGCCACAGAGAAGAAAGTCAACGAAACTTTTGGAGGAACATGAGACACCCCTATGAATATTAAGAGCTCACATGAGAAGCGAGTACTAAGAAAAGAAGAAAGGCTGAACGGTGAAATGATATGTAGAAAGGCAGTACAAGGGAAACGAACGTGAAGACAATATCACAGAAAGGGAAGAGGAAGAAAGCGAAGATGCGATGGGAGGTATGAGATCGTGAAGTGAATCTGACAGCTCACTGCAAGACCTACATCGAAACAATGTCTCTGAAGCGCACGACGCTGCTTTGGAACTGTTCACATACATGGAGAGGCAGTCATTAAAAACAGTTGCGCTTGATGAGACACTCCCTCAGATTGTAATTATTCCAATGCGATTGAAGGCAGGTGACGATAAAAATGAATATCACCGAAATGTAAGTTTCATAAGTAACAAACTCAAAATGCTGGCACTCTTTATTTAGAAAAGAATGGGAAAATATCGGTTGAATTCGACCTCGAGGAACATCTGTTGGGGGTCCGAAGGAACATAGGAAGACAAGTAGCAATACTGACCCTGTGACATATCTTAGAAGACAGACTGAAGAAAGACCAACATACGCATATAGAATTTGTTGAGATAGGGAAAGCTTTTACAGTGTGGAATGGAATACGCTCTTTGATATTCTGAAGGCCGCAATGATAAAACAAAGGGAGTGAAATGATCTCTACAGCTTTTGCAGAAGCCGGAGAGCAATTATAAGGAATCATGAGAAATAGAAGAGAAGCAGTAGTTGAAACCGAAGTGAGGAGGGGTTATAGCGTATCCTCCGCATTGTGCAATCTGTAGAATAACAGTCACTGGAGGAAACCAAGGAGAAACTTGAAAAATACACTAAAGAACAGAGAAAAGGAATAAAACTTTAAACAATGCTGACAACAATGTAATTCTGTACAGACAGCAATAGAATTGGAAGAGCAGGTGAACGGAATTGAGAGAGTTTTGATAAAAGGTTTTATGTGAATGAGAAACAGGTTAAATATTGTGTGTTTTAAAGTGTTACATAGTCTTTTCTGACAGTATTTATCCAGAGTGTAGCAGTGTATGTGAGTGAAATGTGGTATTACAGAAGAATGATGAAGATTAGATGTATGGTTAGAATAAATAATAAATAGTTGTTGAAATGAATCAGTGCGATAAGGAATTTAAGGGAGAACTAAAAGAAGTGATCTGTTGGTAGGACACTTTCAATTTTGTATAAGGAGAGCATTTATAGTAAGCAGGTTCAAGTCGTCGCAGTGGTCAAGCAGCGATGTAAAGGCTTGCGCAGGGTAGACTAATCTGAAGAACTCCTTCAGAAAATTGTTGGAGAGAAAATCGGAGGGAAAACTTACGAAGTGTGAGTGATTTTTAGATACTGTTTGGTAAATATTGATAAATACGAACAATACATTGCAAATCTGAGTTACATTAAAGATTCCTATAGTAAAATTCTCCTTTGATTTAGGCTAAATGAGACTGATATGTATCACTATTCAATAGGCAAATTTTCGTGTAGTCAACATGGTTAGGGTTTTCATAAAGTGTGCACCCCCTCTGTCTTTCCATGTTAGCAAATTTACCTCCGCTATCCTGTCTTGAATAAACAAAGTTGGCAAAAACATGGGTAACTCTAATACAGCTCAGGAACCGCTCAATGCCACTGTGAAAATGTTCAGCTGAGGGTGTCGTGAAAAATACAAAAAGTAAAAGAATTAAAGTCAGTTAACCTCTAAGACAGCACATAATTTTTCCAAACCTCAGAGAGTGTATTACTACAGATTCACAGAGTTTGATGTCATGTAATTTTATGCGGTATTCTAAAACTCTTCGTTTTTTCTTTTTCATTCGTCCATAGAGCTGCTACCTGGCAGCCATGAGCGAATCGCCAGAAGTCTCCCTGTTCGTGACATACGTTTCAAGCATAGTGTCGTCGACACTTTGCAGGTCGCTCTTCATATTTTCTCCCAGTTTGTGCTTTATCGTCTGTAAATAGTGATGTTTTGTGTGACAGAAACAAAAGTTAGTTGCATGACAGACTTGCCTTATTCTAAACTGAGTGGCTGAAAGTCTCGGAAAAGATTGTCCCATATGACGCTGGAACGTTGAGTCTAGGTACTGCATGTGGAAAGAGTGCAGGTACGGTATCAGATCAGTCTATCAGTTAGAAGCGTGTAGTCATTACAGCAACACGTCTCGAGTTAATCGAGATTGAACGTGAGATGATAATCGGATGAATCAGTGCATATTAGAAATTACTGGAGAATTCCCGAGGTCAGCAATGTTTTAGATGAGTCTGCAACATTGCAGAGGCAGTACTTCTATGCTTATAAACAGCCATTAAGCGTTTGGAGAACGGACTTCACGTCGCCTTCACAGAACCACTCGCAGCTATCGATGGTCTACTCATCCGTCGTTGTAAGGTGTCTGGCAAATCCAACACCTTCCATGAAAACCCTGACATGATAAGCAAATCCAGTAGTATGTCACATAGCTCCGAATAAATCGTGACATTAAATTAACCAAAGTAATACGAGTAACGAATGAGCAAATGGAATACCACAGACTAACACAAGAGTGCGTAAATGCATGTTGTACCTTCCCACTGTGAGACTGACGCAGTTCTGAGAGGAGAAACGAGAACAGATGCCGAGAGCAGAACCGTGTTAAGCTAGAAGGCCCTACGATAAGGGAAGGACTGGACACCCACATCGCCAGCCTACTGCTAAGACTACACCACCCGCACGTTGTAGCGTGAGACTTTTTCGCGTCTCTGTTACGTCAAGGACCACCCCCCCCCCCCCCCCCCCCAGCCCATGTTAAAAGCTAGAGCCCTCCAGAAAAACAGTATAGATCTTACGATAACACAAAAAGGGCCACTACCACCCACAAGTTTTAGCGTGAGACTTTTTCGCGTGTCTGTTACATTAGGACCACCCCCCAGCCCATGTTAAAAGATAGAGCCCTCCAGAAGAACAGTATAGATCTTACGATAACGCTAGAAGGGCCACACCAGCTGCAGGTTTTAGCGTGAGACTTTTTCGCGTCTCTGTTACGTTGCAAACTTTAAAAACATTGCCCCACCACGAAAAGTATAACGTTTCTCATTGGATAGACAGAATTTTTGTAGGCGGAGCTTAAGGTTAACATTGAGACCCTGATTGGTCAGATGAAAACACAGCCAGATAGTTTTTTTTAAACAAACTTCGGTTAATTGTAGTAAGGAGAAGTTAAGAGTTGCTTCCGAGATGGCGAGGTGAGCGGAGCTGTGCTGACCGCCGCTGCCCTAACGCTGCCTAAACACCGACAAGGTAATGAACGCACGTGATGCCGCATTTTTGAGCGCATAAGGCTTCACTCAAAACTGTAGAAGTCTCATCTGTTACACCCCCTTTTTGCGTAATACTAGTGTCGATCGTCAATTAAAGCTCTTGGTGTTCACATTTGCCACTTGAAGTAAAAATCTGAAACGCGATGATGTTTCTGTTATATAGTTATTGAGAAGTCACATCAGCCATTGTAATTTACGACAAGTTAGATAAGTTATTAAAGATAACTGAGGGTAACTGTAGACCATTTTGATGGTTTTTCTCTTTTGTGAAACTTAATTTAAACCTAGATTATAGATGTGATATGGCATAGGTCATCCTTCGATCCATTGTAGAACTTGGAAACCCAAATTTTTGTTGAACGCAGTTGGTTTTTACCATCCTGTATTAAAACACTTCCTTTTATCAATAGTGCAATTTATAAACAATGTTTTGTGAGTAGAATGAAATTTCCAATGGTAAACTTAACTGCTTTTTCGACGTTATTTTAGCAGCTAACTAAAAATAGGAAAGCCTTGAACCCCTTCCACTAAATTTAGTTAGTATTAAGATTCTTTTACAGGGAGTGCAGTGGAGCTGGCGCTGAGATCATTAAGTATTTGGTTATATCATCGCTAGTCCCACTGAACTCTTCTGAATTCTACATGTCATGTGTGGTCTGGCGTCTCCTTACCAGCAACAGGTCCCAAGTTCAAACTAGTCAATTCCCTAAAAAAACATGCTCAGAGCGTCGTTGCGCGAAAGTGGTAGGGAGACACGATGTATAACAAACAGACACCACCATGAATGTTTAGATCGTCTTCGGATACAAGTCGATCCCGAGTACGCGCAGCTTCTTCCCGCATAGAATGAGCATTTCAGCTCAACTTATGCATGTGTTTCTGGTGGCCGAAGAGAACAATCCTGGCATAAAACGTGCGTCCACACAAGTCGCACTGAATGTTTGAAGGAGGGTGGGGTTGCAACTGACGGAGCTTTCTTGCTTCTCGCTTGCCCTCTTCATGTCTAAGGCGATCTCCTTCAAACAAATTGACACCGGTGGCTGCAGTGTTCCTTGGCAGCAAACAGTCCACACTACATTCTTCCCCTGTTTGTACTCTTATGCCAGTCGTCTTCATGGTTCTTAAAGCGCTTGAGAGGGACTCCGTGGGGTCTACTGCCAGAACTGATTTCGCCGCAAAAGATTTGACGGGGAAACCATATATCACTCAGCCGCTGAACATGGTCCAAACAAGTGCGATGATGGTTGCCTCAAAGCTGTTTAGATGCATTTTCTCGAGATCACGTTGTCCTCCGATTTAATATTCAAATGTATTTCATTTTCTGTTGGTGGAAGCGCTCAAGTTTTTTGATATCACGGCGATAGAGTGTCCACGTTTCACAGCCATATAGGAGCATAGAAATGACAACAGCTCTATATATCATGAGTTTAGTGTGCAACTTTAGGTCTTTATTCATGAATACTCTACGTACGAACCGCGCAAATGCTGCGTGGGCAGCTCCAATTCTTTTATCAACATCTTTTTCGCATGGTAGATCGTTTAGACAAGATGCTTCCATACTGTGACAAGTCACATGAAACAATATTAGTTCACTTCAGTTCGAAAACTGACACGAGCGCTTATGGGTTCCCGATTTGCTTGCTGTGTAGAGAAATGTAAAAGTGGGCAAACCAGACAACCACGAAATCCATAAATCTCATGTGTACATCTACGATCAGAGCTATGGAACGCAGGATATAAAATATACAGAGACCAAAACCTGAATGGGGGCATTCTCGTTTCTATTGTCTTAGCAGAATACCTGCAATACCGAAACATAATGTTATTATTCGCAGGTTCTGAACTCATCTGCCGGCCGGTGTGGCTGAGCGGTTCTAGGCGCTTCAGTCTGGAGAGCGCCATCGTTACGGTCGCAGGTTCGAATCCTGCCTCGCGCATGGATGTGTGTGATGTCCTTAGGTTAGTTAGGTTTAAGTAGTTCTAAGTTCTATGGGACTGATGACCTCAGATGTTAAGTCCCATAGTGCTCAGGGCCATTTGAACCATTTCTGAAGTCATCTAAGCTTTTTGAACCTACATCACCTGTGTTTCATGGAAAGAAATTTGCCAACTGTTTCATTTAATTTTTTGTTACTGTTCTGTATGCATTAATTTTGTCGTCCCATAACTCTGGAGCTCAACTTATGGATGTGTTTCTGGTGGCTGAACAGAACAGTCCTGGTATAAAACATGCGTCCACACAAGTTGCGCTGAATGTTTGGAGGGCGGCTGGGTTGCAACTGACGGAGCTTTCTGCCTTCTCGTTTGGCCTCTTCATTTATGAAATTAATAGCACTGTACCAGTGCATGAAAAATTGTTGAAATGTGTGTGAAATCATATGGGACTGAACTGCTAAGGTCATCAGTCCCTAAGCTTACACACTACTTAACCTAAATTATCCTGAGGACAAACACACACACCCATGCCCGAGGGAGGACTCGAACGCCCTCCGGGATCAGCCACCCGGTGCATAATAATAATAATAATAATAATAATAATAATAATAATAATAATAAAGTATTAACTTAAACATTTTAATATTATTTCGAACTACTTTAACAAATACCTTGAGTCCTTCCACCAAAGTGCTGCACTAGCCTTGTACCAAGAGGCATACCGAAGAGAAGGACACTTAAAGGGGTACGTCAAATTTCTCTATGGAGCACAACTAGGCCTAAACTGAAGGGTTCCCAGTCTAATTCTAACTGGAATGCAGCCATTCTTACTGGTATTAAACTTACAATTCTCGCACGACTTAATTTTAAACGAGATATTCAAAATAGTGTCTCTGGAAAATGTATACATTCAGTATCTATTTACTTAAAATTTCGAACCAGCTCGCTCACTTAAAAAAGAACACATCCACAAGGCCCGACTTCTCTTTTTCTTCCCAACATTGCTCGTTGTGGGATGCAAGTCGAGGTAAGCCGTACCCAGTTCCACTATCTCGCTTTCGTCCATTTCGCGACGAAAGTATGGTGTGTGTAAATACTCCTGTCCGGAAAATATACTGGCGCAAACCTTGCCGGGAAACAGTGGCAGTCAGCCGGAGTGCCCGAGCGGTTCTGGGCGCTACAGTCTGGAGCAGCGTGACCGCTACGGTCGCAGGTTCGAATCCTGCCTCGCGCCTGGATGTGTGTATTGTCCTTAGGTTAGTTAAGTTTTAGTAGTTCTAAGTTCTAGGGGACTGATGACCTCATCTGTTAAGTCCCATAGTGCTCAGAGTCATTTGAACCACTTGAAACAGTGGGAGCAATGCTTTCGTACATGTGGCCGCAATTCTGCCGGAAAATATTTTCTGGCTGTGCTGTCAGCTGTGTGTAATTTTTATAGCCCGTGTGAACAAACCTTTAGATGGTTTTTACCATGCCCATCGGATAACCCGTAATTACATTTTAGCGTGGGCATAAGAGTTACAGAAGCTCACCAGGATGTACTGTCTCTTTTTGGGACACACCAGGGGGTTGGATAGTGCTACTGCTGTGAACGATATGGACGATGTGACAGCTCGGGTTAATGATGTGACAGGAATCTTTATGTGGACGGGTTGCTAGCAGCGGGAATATAGTCAAAGCAGTATCCAGTGCCGTTCTGAAATGGTACATGATTATGGAGCGAGTAAAGAAAACTAGGAATGCAAAATTTTAGTGTGTTTAGAGGACATGAAAATAAACACTCTTTATATGACAAAAATGTCGCAGGGGCACCATTTCCTTACTAGGGGCGTCCTGAAGTTTTGACGCTAGAGGTGTTCACAGACTGTTTACTGTACCGTGTGACGAATATTGTTTTAGAGATGTTGCTGTAAATATGGCCCGTTTACATTAATGTCCAACTTACACCTGTACGTTAATAGTTGTCTAACATACTCAAAAGAACTACGTCCTTAACAATGGTTGCCACTTCAGCCAAGCGGCCAACTAGTTCTTCTGGAGTGTCTATCAGTGTTCATTTCATTTCCCTCCACAAAAAGAAAACTGTAAGAGGTCAGCAACATCTATGAAACAGCATCACACAGTACTTTGATCACCGTCTCTCAACAACACTAGCGTGAAAATTTAACTCCGAAATATTGGGTACGCAATTTTTTTTACACCCTGTATATGGATTTTCGCTCTCATTCGTTTTAACTAGTTTCGCACCATTGCTTATGGGATAAGAGCTTTGTGTACTACTGGTCCCGCGTTCGATCCCAGATTTTGAATAACAAATTATCTGCTATGGCGACCGAAGACCTTTGCAATAAGGACCGTCTAACTAAAGAGCGGTTAGTCTTGCGAGGAATGTTTAACTACTGAGCAGATTAATGTTAAAAAGAGAGAGATAAAAAACTGAAGGCGAACTGGACGACCAATTTGATTTCATCAAGAGAATCAATATCAGAGAAATGTAATTGAAAGCGCTCTTTGTAGCAGAATGCAGAATGAAGAAAAATCAAGTTACCTTCTTGGCATGTGTAGACCTATAGAACACCTTCGACTATTCGTGTTGCTATAGGCATGAGGCATAGTTGCAACTTACCGTCACGTTTGTTCATCGTGTACATAGAAGAACCCATTAAGAAAGGAAGGAGAGCACACAACAATTTTATCCTTCGCAGATGACGCAGACCTCGTGGCTGCCAGTAAGGAACACTGAGAACTATTGAAAGGAATCCATGGAATAATTAGCAAGTAGTATATGACTTAAGAGTAGCCAAAGCGAAAAGGAGGTGATGAAAATCAGTAGAAAGGAGAAGAAGGAGATGTGTAAGATCGGAATAGAGAAAGACACAGTAGTGGATTAAAAAGAAATCTCCCATGTAGCGAGCAAGTTCCCACATGACGGCCGAAGCAAGGAAGATACGAGAAGCACATTAGCAGAGGCGGTGTTACTAATAAGGGAATCTACATCTACATCTACATGGATACTGTGCAAATCACATTTAAGTGCCTGGCAGAGGGTTCATCGAACCACCTTCTCAATTCTCTATTATTCCAATCTCGTATAGCGCGTGGAAAAAATGAACATCTATATCCTTCCATACGACCTGTGATTTCCCTTAATTTATCATGGTGATCGTTCCGCCCTGTGTAGGTCGGTGTCAACAAAATATTTTCGCATTCGGAGGAGAAATTTGGTGATTGGAATTTCGTGAGAAGATTCCGTCGCAACGGAAAACGCCTTTCTTCTAATCATTTCCAGCCCAAATCCCGTATCATTTCTGTGACACTCTCTCCCATATTTCGCGATAATACAAAACGTGCTGCCTTTCTTTGAACTTTTTCGATGTACTCCACCAGTCCTACCTGGTAAGTATCCCGCACAGCGCAGCAGTATTCTAAAAGAGGACGGACAAACGAGTATAGGTACTCTCCTTAGTAGGCCTGTTACATTTTCTAAGTGTCCTGCCAATAAAACGCAGTCTTCGGTTAGCCTTTCCCACAACATTTTATGTGTGTTCTTTCCAATTTACGTTGTTCGTAAATGTAATACCTAGGTACTTAGTTGAATTTATGGCTTTTAGATTACACGGATTTATCGTGTAACCGAAGTGTAACGAGTTCCTTTTAGCACTCATGTGAATGACCTCACACTTTTCGTTATTTAGGGTCAACTGCCACTTTTCGCACCATTCAAATATTTTTTATAAATCGTTTTGCAGTTTGTTTTGATCTTCTTATGACTTTATAAGTCGATAAACGACAGCGTCATCTGCAAACAACCGAAGACGGTTAGTCAGATTGTCTCTCAAATCGTTTATGTACAGAAGGAACAGCAAAGGGCCCATAACACTACCTTGGGGAGCGCCTGAAATCACTTCTGTTTTATTCGATGACTTTCCGTCAATTTTACTACGAGCTGTGACTTCTCTGACAGGAAGTCGCAAATCCAGTCACATAACTGAGACGATATTCCATAATCACGCAATTTTACTACGAGCCGCTTGTGTGGTACAGTGTCAAAAGCCCTCCGGAAATCCAGGAATACAGAAGCGATCTGAAATCTCTTGTCAATAGCACTGAGCACTTCATGTGAATAAAGAACTAGTCATGTTTCACACGAACGATGTTTTATAAACCCATATTAACAATGTGTCAATAGACAGTTTTCGTCGAGGTAATTCATAATGTTCGAACACAATATATGTTCTAAAATCTTGCTGCATATCGACGTTAACGATATGGGCCTGTAATTTAGTGGATTACTCCTACTACCTTTCTTCAATATTGGCGTGACCTGTGCAAATTTCCAGTCTTTGGGTACGGATCTTTCGTCGAGCGAACGGTTGTATATGATTGTAGGTATGGAGCTAATGCATCAGCATACTCCGAAAGGAAGCTAATTGGTATACAGTGTGGACCAGAAGACTTGCTTTTATTAAGTGATTTGAATTGCTTCACTACTCCGAGGATATTTACTTCTACGTTACTCAATGTTGGCAGCTGTTCTCGATTCGAATTCTGGAATATTTACTTCGTTAAGGAATTTAATTACGTCAAATGTACAGCCTTGTGCGGAACTGAAACTTGGACCACAAGAAATCCAGAGATGGAGAAATTGGGAGCTCTTAGGTTAGATGCTGTCGAAGATAATGTGGGCAGATAAAATACACAATTAAGAGTTGTTGAAAAGAATATCTCACCAAAGGAGACTATGGAACGTCCTTACTAGAACAAGGCACGAGTTACTGGTATAGCTGCTTCACCGATCAGGTCTGGTTAACTTTACCCTGGTAGGAGGATCAGAGCAGTCAAGCAGTAGGAGCATAGAATATACCCAACAGCTTGTACAGGATGAGAGCAACAAAAAACTTGTTTCTAAAAAAAGAGATGCATCATAAAGGAATTAGCTGAATGGAAGTGGAAACGATGGGTGTGATGTACCTGTACAGACAAACAATTACAATTTTAAAAAAAAATTGGATGATTTGTTCACGAGAAAGAGCTTAAAAAATGAGCAAGTCAATAATGTGTTGGTCTACTTCTGACTTTTGTGCAAGCAGTTATTCGGCTTGGAATTGATTGATAGAGTTGGATGTCATCCTGGTGGATATCGTGCCACGTTCTGTCCAGTTGGCGCGTTATATCGTCAAAATCGCGATCTCATTGGAGGGCCGTGCCCATAATGCCCCAAACGTTCTCAACTGGGGAGAGATCGGGCGAGCTTGCCTGCCAAGGTAGAGTTTGACCAGCACGAAGAGAAGTGGTATAAACATTAGCCGTGTGCGAGCGGTCATGATCTTGCTGAAATGTAAACTCAGAAAGGTTTACTGTGTAGGGCAACAAAATGGGGCGTAGAATGTTGTCAATCTACCGCTGTGCTAAAATTTATGTTACATCCACCATGATCTGTAGCTCTTGTACATAATTCCTAGTTTTCGTGAAAAAAGAAAAAAAATTGCTTTACTGTTGATGCACTCTAAAGAATATTGATAAAATGTGACAAGTGAATATTATGTATACTCCTACACAGCTTGCGACATATCAGAGACAGTATCGCTCCATTCCAGCTCTTTACTAGCTGCTGGGTTCAAATGGCTCTGAGCACTATGGAACTTAACCATCTGAAGTCATCAGTCCCCTAGAACGTAGAACTACGTAAACCTAACTAAGCTACGGACATCACACACACCGATGCCCGAGGCAGGATTCGAACCTGCGACCGTAGCAGTAGCGCGGTTCCGGACTGAAGCGCCTAGAACCGCTCGACCACCACGGCTGGCACTAGCTGCTGGGAATCTACTGTCCAGAAACACCGATTCGATTCTAGCCCCCCACAACTCTGAGCAGCTACAAATATGACACCGTGCACACGGTTGTTTTAAACGCTGAGTTGCTCCGAGAATAGCGATCTCAGATTCAGAAAGAAAAACTGTCGGATCTGGGAGGGGGGGGGGGGGGGGGGGCAGGGAGTATTTATTTGCTTGGTGAATTGCCTGAAGAGATTAATGTCGTAAAGCAACGACCGAAACTGATGCAATCAATTTCTTCCATATTTTGATACGTTCTAAAAGAGAACAGTACGTCATAGCGTTTTTTGTACGCGCAGTTTTCGTCATGGGCCGGTGTTCCTCGGGCGCGCTGGAAAAGCTGGCAGTTGCAGATGGTATCACCGTCTTTACTTCTGAGCGAAATGCATTTATAATGAGGCGAATAGTTGACGCTCGCGTCAGCCACCGGGCCCGTTCGGGGAAGGCTGGCGAGTGCGCATGTTTAATACATGGGGCGTCTCATGTTTTATGTCAGCACGTGTCCATAAAGAACGCGGTGCCCGCCCGCTGGCGCAAGACAGATCGATAGCTTTCTCCCGCGTCGATCTCCGGCCTTCTGCCGCGCTCGTCCACGACTTTTTTCGCCCCGCCTTCCCCCTCCGCTCCCCTCATCGGGCGGCGTGTCCCGCCGTTTTTCTTCCCCTTTCCATTTGTTGCCCCATTTCTCGATTCAGCCGCAGCAGATATATGGCGCTACGACATGTGACGCCACAGCGGGTGCAGGTAGCAGGCAGAGGCCCACAGGTGCGTGGCGTTTCCTTTTTCCCCCGCCCGTCGATGTATCGACTGCGAATTCAGATCGCCTCCTCGACCATAAATGGCCAGACACGCCAATGATCCGCTGAATTCAGTCGCACTGTTTTGTCGTCGGCCCATATGCGCCTCGTTCGCCTTGTAAACTGGCAGATTTAGAATTCTCGGACGTTGCGGCGCGACGGGCATGTGTGCAAAAACCACACTGCCGATTATGATACCCACACGGCGCACGGGGATGCCCGAAATATCCTTCACTGTATAAAATTATCCACCGCGGCCATAAGTGTCCCGTGCTGTAGGGTCTCACCAGCCAGACACAGCTCTCACAGATGCGTTAGGACTGATGACATTGCCCTAATGCTTTGTGACAGTACTGCTGCTTAGCTTAGACAAAGTTTCACAAAAATATTTCATAGATATATATATATATAATTTCGTAATTTGTAAAGCATACTGCATCGATACGCAGGCGCCGGCCGGAGTGGCCGTGCGGTTCTAGGCGCTACAGTTGCATAGTGCTCAGAGCCATTTGAACCATTTTTTGATACGCATGCGCTAGCATGCGCTACGTAAAGTGTTCCAAAACGCCACTCATAAATACAGAATATTTCTGGGGCTCATACCTCGGGTTCTGTTGGTGACAGTAATGTAGCGAAATGTGTTTTAGATAGCCCTTGGACCGGGGATCCAACAGAAGAATCTCTCCATAAGTGTCCCACAGCACAGGGTAAAAGTTTGAATTTTACGCACTTCCTCTACCTTAGGCATATGGAACAAATCGATTGGTTCTTTTTGCATTAGATGTGATCTACGGTGCGCCTAAAGGGGCTTATCGAGGCATCATTCAGTTTACGGGGGGTTCCTCGGAAAACTCTAGAAACATGATTCTTAGGTACCAAAACCGAGCCGCGGGTTCCAAGACGGCTATGCACAGTAAATGGCTGTAATTTTTGCGATAAATTCCTAAGATACAGAATTTCAATAGCCTTTAAAACTTTCTTGAACATACAGAGATACAAATTTAGCCTACTCGTACACGTAAAATACACATTAAAATCCGATGTGAGGAGAAAACGTAGTTTACAATGTATCCTAGAAGGGAGAAATACGCTGTAAAATGTCTGTAAACCTGTTTATGAGTCCCAATATTTCTAATTTTCTCGTCGTTATCACTTCACGAAACGTGTGTGGAGTCAGTAATATATTGTCCGTCTCTTGTCGCAATGTACGAATGCAGAAATTGATGGTTCGGTGATGTTTCCACCAGAGAGCGCCAACCATCTTTGGAACTGGAATAATTACGTTGTTCTTGTTGTCTGAAGTGCATCGCATTTCTCACATATCTTGCGTATCTGAGAGAGTAGTTCCGTCATGGATGGTTCTCCAAAGCAAGGCTGTAATACAAACATCAAAAAAATTTTGCATCAACTCGGTTCCGAGAATTCCGGAACCTGTGCAAAAATTTGGAATAAAGATCAACATAAACACCATTTCCGCCCTTTTTATTGCTCATGAAAACACATTGCATGTTGTACCACTATACAGCGAAACCTTCAGAGGTAGTCGTCCAATTGCTGTACACAACAATACCTCTAATACCCAGTAGCACAGTCTCTTGTATTGATGCTTGTCTGTATTCGCCGTGCCATATTATCCACAAGTTCATCAAGGCACTGTTGGTCCACATTGTCCCACTCCTGAACGGCGATCCGGCGTAGATCCCTGAGAGTGGTTGGTGGGTCACGTCGTCCATGAACAGCACATATCAATCTATCCCAGGCATGTTCGATAGGATTCATGTCTGGAGAACATGCTGGCCACTCTAGTCGGGCGATGTCGTTATCCTGAAGGAAGTCATTCACAGGAAGTGCACTATGGGGGCACGAATTGTAGACCATGAAGACGAATGCCTCGCCAACATGCTGCCGATATGGTTGCACTATCAGTCGAAGGATGGCATTCACGTATCGTACAGCCGTTGTAGCGTCTTCCATGACCACCAGTGGAAATGTTTTGCACTGTCGCATCGTATATTCAAAGTATACACACTCTCTCATGATTCTTAAACGAGGTGTTAGAAATTATTAAGTTGTGTTCTGTACAAAATTCTGCCCCTTTGATTCGTTTCTCCTAGTCTATGTTCTCCTATTATTCTTCCTTCTCTTGGTCATCGTACTACCGACTTCCAGTTCTCCAAAACAATTGTGTTATCGTACTTCTTACTCATCGAAAAATCTTCCAGTCACTTCTGCGCATTAGGAGCTAGTGGACAAATAAACGTGTGCAACTGCATTGGGTGTTGGAATTACTCCGAAAAACTGTTCCCACGGTTTCCAGCGATTTATCGTCAATATGGTAACCGAATAGTAATGATTATCTATGTCTCTTTATGTGCAATACATTATGTATATTCAATAAATATTTTTAAAAAAATTATTACGAGAATGGAGTACAGCATTTATTATTTTTCAACGAAATCCCCCTCACGTTCTGTGCCAGCGCGGGACGACTTTCCCAATTCAATATGCAAAAAACTCTTGGGAGGGTGTGCGTAAACAGTTATGCACTGCTTCCAGAAATTCCTCATCTTCAACGAACCTTCTACGGCAAGATCTTCTTTCAGTGGTTGAAAGATATGATCACCTGAAGGTGCCAGATCCGGAGGATATGGTGAGTGAGGCAATCAGACGAACATGCTGCCTCTCTGCACACGTCCATGTACCTTTCTTTCATTTCTGATGTTTTGGAATCCACCAAGTACACATTTTCTTGAACATCATTACGTCATGGACAATATGATGGGCTGATCCGACACTAACGTTCATCGTTACTGCAACATCGCTCATTGCAATACGCCTATTTTCCTGAATCTCTCGTCAACTCCCATAAAGTTTTTATCCGTGACTACACATACAGAGCGTCCTGGGAACGGCGAATCTTCATACCTTGTTACAAGCCGATTGAATTTATCTGTCAACTCGTACCCTTGTGGTCGACTCAAACAACTTTCACCATATTGCACTGCCATCCGACAGTAAATTTCGACTGGTTTCAAAACTTCAGTTAACAGAAATCTAATGACACTCCGGTGCTCCACGCTTGTGCAAACCTGCAAGGATGCCGCCGTCTTGTTTCACAAATTCTGAGCATCCCGTTGGCCAGGCAGGCATGTCATCCCCATCTGATGATAGTTCTAGGGCACTCTCAAAAAATAAGAAAGAAGTACAAGACTTTGTCGACGTTTTCTATTTTTTACAAAACTTCTTCCGTTATTTATTGAATGGGCTTTGTATATAGGCATCAAGGACGGTCGTATCACACTCCACTTTGTGTTTTTGGAATTTAATTCAAAAATGGTTCAAATGGCTCTGAGCACTATGGGACTCAACTGTTGTGGTCATCAGTCCCCTAGAACTTAGAACTACTTAAACCTAACTAACCTAAGGACATCACACACATCCATGCCCGAGGCAGGATTCGAACCTGCGACCGTAGCAGTCGCAGGGTTCCAGACTGCGCGCCTAGAACCGCGAGACCACCGAGGCCGGCGGAATTTAGTTCCCACTCCTTATAATTGTATCGTATTGAACTGGGAACCTAGAAACGACGGAGTGGCTTCGTCCCCGCCGTATGGCTCAGTGATTCACAACCCCACAATAGGCTACAGCAGTCCACTGACCCCACCGGCGCCCCACACCAAATACAGGGTTATTGTGCGGTTTGGCCCCTAGTGGACCTCCCCGGCGGGAACGTCTCACACCAGACAAATAAACACCAAATGTTTGGGTGGTAGAGTAATTATAGTGTACGCATACGTGGAGACAGTGTTTGCGCAGCAATCGCTGACATGATATAACTGAGGCGGAATAAGGGGAACCAGCCCGTATTTGGCGAGGCAGATGGAAACCGCATTAAAAACTATCCACAGACAGGCCGCCACACCGGACCTCGACACTAATAGGCCAGGCGGATTCGTGCCAGGGTCCGGCACACTTTCCAGCTCGGAAAGTAGTGCGTTAGACAGCACGGCTAACCGGGCGGACACTCATTGTAAGACTTAGTTTTACTTATTCTTATCTAAATTTATCTTTTGGCTACACAGACATGTAGCCCCTCCCCACATGCACACTTGTACATGAATTAATATACAAAAATTGTCGCTATGTATCTACACTACTGGCCATTAAAATTGTTACTCCACTAAGATGACGTGCTACAGACGCGGAATGTAACCGACAGGAAGAAGATGCTGTGATATGCAAATCATTAGCTTTTCAGAGCGTTCACACAAGGTTGGCGCCAGTGGCAACACTTACAACGTGCTGACATGTGGAAAGTTTCCAACCGATTTTTCGTACACAAACAACAGTTGACCGACGTTGCCTGGTGAAACGTCGTTGTGATGCCTCGTGTAAGGAGGAGACATGCGTACAATCACGTTTCCGACATTGATAAAGGTCGGATTGTAACCTATCGCGATTGCGATTCATCGTATCACGACATTGCTGCTCGCGTTGGTAGAGATCCAATGACTGTTAGCAGAATATAGAATATGTGGGTTCAGGAGGGTAATACGGAACGCCGTGCTGAATCCCGACGGCCTCTTATCACTAGCAGTCGAGATGACAGGCATCATATCCCGTGGCTGTAACCGATCGTGCAGCCACGTCTCGATCCCTGAGTCAACAGATGGGGACGTTTGCAAGACAACAACCATCTCCACGAACAGTTCGAAGACGTTTGCAGCAGCATGGACTATTACCTCGGAAACCATAGCTGCGGTTGCCCTTCACGCTGCATCGCAGACAGGAGCACCTGAGATGCTGTATTCAACGATGAACCTGGGTGCACGTATGGCAAAACGTAATTTTTTCGGATGATCCACGTTCTGTTTACAGCATCATGATGGTCGCATCCGTGTATGGAGACATCGCGGTAAACGCACATTGGAAGCGTGTATTCGTCATCGCCATACTGGCGTATCTCCCGGCGTGATGGTATGGAGTGCCATTGGTTACACGTCTCGGTCACCTCTTGTTCGCAATGACGGCACTTTGAACATTTGACGTTACATTTCAGATGTGTTACGACCCGTGGCTCTACGCTTCATTCGATCCCTGAGAAACCATACATTTCAGCAGGATAATGCACGACCGCATGTTGCAGGTCCTGTACGGGCCTTCCTGGAGACAGAAAATGTTCGACTGCTGCCCTGGCCAGCACATTCTCCAGATCTCTCACCAATTGAAAACGTCTGGTCAACGGTGGCCGCGCAACTGGCTCGTCACAATACGCCAGTCACTACTACTGATGAACTGTGGTATCGTGTTGAAGCTGCATGGGCAGCTGTACCTGTAAACGCCATCCAAGCTCTGACTTAATGCCCAGGCGTATCAAGGGCGTTATTACGGCCAGAGGTGGTTGTTCTGGGTAGAGATTTTTCAGGATCTATGCACCCAAATTGCGTGAAAATGTAATCACATGTCAGTTCTGGTATAATATATTTGTCCAATGAATACCCGTTTATCATGTGCATTTCTTCTTGGTGTAGAAATTTTAATGGTCAGTAGTGTAGATTCTCTTAATGTACTGAAAAGATTGCAGTTCGTTTTTACCTGCCTTTTGTTCTTAGCTGACACTCTCCATTTCACGCTCCACTCAAGACGTATTCAGTACAAAATGTATCTAGCGCTATACGGTGGCCACCACTCCGACTGCAATCTGATACTCACCAAAGATGAAAGTGCCCAGTCAGAATCTTTCCTTCACGGCATGTGGAATAGACTGCCATGCGCTGGAACGCAGACATCTATCGCAAAAAGCCACGGAGAGGGAGTCTGGAAAGGGCAAGATCGCCAGCGCAACAAAGAAGACGTTTTTCCCGACTGCGCCGCCATCGGTAACCATAGCGCACGCGGGCCCTTCGGCAGGTCCTGACGACTCAATCGCGACGTCCGGAGCGCAGTACGAGTCCCGGACGAGGTGAGGGGGTTTTGTCGCGCGGAACCAGACCGCCCTGGGAAAGCACCGGTTCTTACGTCAGCCCTGAAGGGGGATTTGTATCTAACATGGCATAATAGGTGCACTGCGAGTAGGAACAGAGTCGGAGGATGCAAGAACACAAGTCGCTTGATGCAATATACAAGTGCACTGCTAGCCGGAGCTAGGCGACCAGCATTCAAAAGTTCGTGTGGTAAACTAGCCCCTTGTTTGTCATGATATCGCAACTCCGTCCCTCGTTCAAATCAGCTATAGCTAAGCTGCATGAGCATCATTCCACTGTGTGGCTATCGTTCTCCATGTACCGCTGTCATCGCCTCACCCCTCACAACATCCCGACCATCTTGCTTTACTGCAGTGCGCGGAAGACAAACTGTCCCTAAGTTTCCGTATGACAACCAGTTGCTGATTTTATCTTATTGGTCTTTTCACGAGGTGTATGGGCAGTGGTGGATGTGTAAATATTTCTATTGCTGATTGAGGACGTTGTACTGCAAAACATTACTCCAGTATTAACTTCATATGCAGATTAAAAATTATAGCCATTCCAAATCGTACGTTCTAGATTGGTTAGAACCTCCAAGTACGCTACTGGGCATTAAAATTGCTACACCAAGAAGAAATGCAGATGATAAACGGGTATTTATTGGACAAATACATTATACTAGAACTGACATGTGACAACATTTTCAAACAATTTGGGTGCACAGATCCTGAGACATCAGTACCCAGAACAACCACCTCTGGCCGTAATAACGGCATTGATACGCCTGGGCATTGAGTCAAACAGAGCTTGGATGGCGCATACAGGTACAGCTGCCCATTCAGCTTCAACACGATACCACAGTTCATCAAGAGTAGTGACTGGCGTATTGTGACGAGCCAGTTGCTCGGCCACCATTGACCAGACGTTTTAAATTGGTGAGAGAGCTGGAGAATGTGATGGCCACAGCAGCAGTCGAACATTTACTGCATCCAGAAAGGCCCGTACAGGACCTGCAACATGTGGTCGTGCATTATCCTGCTGAAATGTAGGGTTTTTCAGGGATCGAATGAAGGGTAGAGCCACGAGTCGTAACACATCTGAAATGTAACGTCCACTGTTCAAAGTGCCATCAATGCGAACAAGAGGTGACTGAGACGTGTAACCAATGGCACCCCACACCATGTCGCCGGGTGATACGCCAGTATGGCGATGACGAATACACGCTTCCAATGTGCGTTCACCGGGATGTCGCCAAACACGGATGCGACAATCATGATGCTGTAAACAAAACCTGGATTCATCCGAAAAAATCACGTTTTGCCATTCGTGCACCCAGGTTCGTCGTTGAGTACACCATCGCTGGCGCTCCTGTCTGTGATGCAGCGTCAAGGGTAACCGCAGCCATGGTCTCCTAGCTGATAGTCCATACTGCTGCAAACGTCGTCGAACTGTTCGTGCAGATGGTTGTTGTCACCATCTGTTGACTCAGGGATCGAGACGTGGCTGCACGATCCGTTACAGCCATGCCGATAAGATGCCTGTCATCTCGACTGCTAGTGATACGAAGCCGTTGGGATCCAGCACGGCGTTCCGTATTACGCTCGTCATTCCACTGATTCAATATTCTGCTAACAGTCATTGTATCTCGACTAACTCGAGGAGCAATGTCGCGGTACGATAAACCGCATTCGCGATAGGCTACAATGCGACCTTTATCAATGTCGGAAACGTGATGGTACGCATTTCTCATCCTTACACGAGGCATCACAAGAACGTTTCACCAGGCAACGCCGGTTAAGTGCTGTTTGTGTGTGAGAAATCGGTTGGAAACTTTCCTCATGGCAGCACGTTGTAGCTGTCGCCACCGACGCCAGTCTTATGTGAATGCTCTGAAAAGCTAATCATTTTCATATCACAGCATCTTCTTCCTGTCGGTTAAATTTCGCATCTGTAGCACGTCATCTTCGTGGTGTGGCAATTTTAAGGGGCAGTAGTGTACTTATTTTCGCCTGGGCAACAGGTCAGGTGCTGAAGTGTCGAAGGGTGGGCGCAAAACGGTGATTTCATACTGGTAAGCGTAGCCCACTTAGTGGTGCAGTACGACTATGCAGGATAAATCAGGCCGTAAAGTTTGTGACTGTTTGTGGGAAGATTGTTCGACGTAGAAAAAAAACAAGCAACACACTGATATTATTACATGGTAAGATACTACATATAAACGTATCTGCGCTCATACCTATTGCATCATGTATACAGCGTGATTCAAACAAAAGTTACGAACTGACATGGCACATCGGGCATTGAACAACGATCGGTAATCACATAGGACGTGGGGTCGTAATGGCCATCCGGGGCTGCACTGGCCTTGCACAGCTTCTAATAGACGCCCACTACAGGATATTCTCAAAGGTTTATCCAGATGCATCGAGACACCCCTCGACGCTCCATCGAACGGCGCACCCTCTCATAGATACCTAGTATACCTCGAAGACATCCTGCTGCCGCGACAATCCTGCCCACCAGGTCCTCCAGCGATCTAACAGGTGTTTCATACACAAAACCCACAAATACCCCCACAGGAAAGAAATGTATTGGGGAATGTAATTCAGCATGTTCGGCAGAGCCTCTCGCAACGTCGACCATCAAGTCAGACGAGGAGAATGTGCAGCCCAATTGAACAACCTCCAACAATGCCAGCCCACACGCGACCTTAGCGCTTCTTGTGGCATTTGCGATCTCCGGCGTTCCTATGTGATTACTGATCATTGTTTTATGCCTTGTGCCATGTCTGTTTGCAAACCTTTTATTGAGTCACCCTGTGTAGGAGATATAATACTTTTGAATAAATGCTTCACAGAGTTCTTACCACGCCAAATTTGTATTCCACCTCTAGCTTTCGCCGACTTTATCCGTTGTCATCATTGAAACATTTCAGTAGGCCTTTAGTTATTAAGCGAGCATGCAAATGTTACGAACTCACGGAACTTCCATATGCTACCAGAGATTATGACGATGTCAGTGAACGAAGATCACTGGTAGCAGAATTCGATGGATGGTGGATGACTCAACTGATTTCTCTGTTGCCGTTCATCATCAAGTGTCCGTTTTCACGCACCACTAAGGTTGCAGTCACTGTCTCAGTTAAATTTGTTACACATTCTGATCTCAACGGCTTTTTTTAATGACTGGATCACAGCAGGTTCGATGCATTCCTAATAACAACTCCGTTTTGTCATACGTATGATCGTATGTGAGGCTGTGTTCAGCAACAGCCGATTTGTCGAAATTGCGATATTTCATGCTAAATCAGTGCCTTGCGCAACGTAATGAACTCTTATTGACTGATTAATAAACTTCTCCTACTGTCACGAGGTATTTTATAAATTCCAGGAACGCTGGCACGAAGGCCGTCTACTACTGGACACAACAGCTTTTTAATTTTCTTGTGAGCTCGGAAATGGATTGAATATCGTGTCTGCCCAGGACTCTGCCTGTGTTATTTGTTGTACCTCACAAGAAACGAAGGAATACTACAAGCTGGTAACTTTCTCATGATTGAATATCTCTATGTTTTTGTTTGTTTAGATGGCTAACGTAAGGAGGTAGTCATCTTTGAAAAATATCAAACAATTGATTTATTTATTTATTGGCTTAAAATGTACTCTAAGATGTGTGCTTTATTGTAATGTTCATCCAAAATAAGCCAGAAATCCCGAAATAGAGCTACAAAGTGATCTGTGAAATGGTGTCTCCAAAAACCATTCACAACGGGAAGAAATAGTCGACATGTAAGTTAAACGACGATCTAACAGATATTACGGAAATTATAAACACGGTCGAGCTTGAGGTCGGACCAGCCTATTGCAACTTTCGTACAAAAGTGAAAGAAAAGCGAATAGAGCAAGGAGAGCAGCGGATGACAGACACTTACAATGAGGCCCCCAGGACCACCATTGCCATGAAGAAGATGGACGAGGACCTCCTTTTGAATCAGGAAGGATTGATGTATGGTACAAGAATCACTTAGTATGGGGAGAAAAGTGTAACCCAAAACTTCGAAAGCGTTCTTCTCGGTATAGTATTTTTCATATTGGCTGGAAATATAACTTGAGGACGGTACATAAGATTTTGATAGGAATATGATGTCGGAATTATAAATTGAAATCTCTGTCAACAACGTATTTAGCCGTTTTGTGATATCTTCAAAACCATATTTTCGGTGCAACTTTTGCCTCAATTTTGTGGTCTAAGGAAATTACATTTAGTATAACATGCCACCATTTTGTTATAGCTTAATATTCTACAAGTATCCTATGTACGCTGACGGAAATTTGCATTTAAAATGACTTAAAAGACTTACAGAAATTAATTTTGTCACAAATTCTGTAGTAGAGCTTCGGGAATTGACGTCGATGATCAGTGTTCCGGCTGCAAGGGATCATTCGATCTGGTGCAGCGGTTTCGGGAAGTGTACGATGTGAACACAAAATTGATCCTTAAAGGAAATGAAACTGTATCATCATATATGGCATTACCTTTTATTTTACTTGAGAAACAATAAAGACGGCTACCCCCTTAATACCTGGATCGATATAGCCGTTCTTCCTAAATACGTTTCTTAGTTATCTGATCTCGGAATCCACGTGTTCCTTGTCACAGATAGTTTTAGCTCTTTGAATCAGCGTATTTAAAACTGCTGTCTTTTGGGCTGGATGGTGAAAGCTTTGTGCAATGAAATATAGGTGCGTACACTTAACTGGCCTCTTGAACCACACCATGTGATTCTAACATCGCAACAAATATTCTTTGTTTGCAAATACATGTCCACAGTGCTGGTAAAAATTGAAACCCCCGCACCGCAATACCACAGCACACACGTACAGGAGCTAAACCAAATCCGTACAGTGCGGAATATGGTGGAATATCGTGCGATAATTCGTCCTTTGCATTTGATGGGGAACGGAGCTGGGACAGTCTACTCGGAAGGGATGGAATGCACAAACTTGTATGGCAGTGGCTGTGTGGCACAAATGCTTCCAGTGTACTCAGTCATATCTGAAGGACGAAGAACGAGGCGACACACCATCTTTCTTTGAAGAACCAGAAATTGGAACAGAACTGGAATTCCCATAATTCGACGATCAGCGTATCACAGTCGACGAAAGAATGCAAAACGCTAAAAATCAGTCATGGACACGTTTTCAACAGGCAGCAATATATTCTGTACGTGACGTAGGCCGCTTGCCGCTGAGATTGTGCGACTTCTCACACATATTCAAAAAAAACTGCCAAATCGACGTAGCAGCGGTAACCTTGCAGCTACGTGAGGGCAGTCCTTGGGACTTCTTTAGCCGCCTAATAACTATGGAAGTGTGCTGGATGTGTCCTATGATCTTGCCTGTGTAACAATGACATTGCGCGACTGATGTACAGCGCGAAGCAATCAACAGAATGCAACACAAATACTGTACGACGTGAGCTAGCAGATCACAAGATATTCTCTTGGCCGTGTCACATATTGATGAACAAAATCGGCAATTCTTTTCATTAACAACGACCACGTAGGAGACCGATTTCCATCCGGAGATTATGGTTAATGATCTAGTCTCGTTTCACTTCATCCATTCTTGCTAGGAGGGACAATAGGACGACAGCCGACATATATACCAAGCAGAAAAATAAACCAACATATATATCTATGATTTATTGTGAAGGCAATCAGTTTCGGCATTCCCTTATGCCATCGTCAGGCCCTCTGTGGTAGCATAGTGGCTACGCATATTTTATCTGGCAATATAAACGCACTCCGTATGTTACCATAGAGGGCCTGATGATGACATAATTCCTCTGATATAAATCAGAGATGAAAATACAGCTGTTGTCGCGCGGGATTAACCGAGAGGTCGAAGGGCGCTGCATTTATGAACTGTGCGGCTGGTCCCGGCGGAGGTTCGAGTCCTCCCTCGGGCACGGGTGTGTGTGTTTGTCCTTAGGATAATTTAGGTTAAGCAGTGTGTAAGCTTAGGGACTGATGACCTTAGTAGTTAAGTCTCATAACATTTCAGACACATTAACATTAACAGCTATTGGTTATTTATTGTTGGTTGTGTCTAATCTCGTTGTGGATAGAGTAAGACCTCACGACTGACACAGTATTATGCCCGGTCAGTCCATCCTACACGCTCCCCCATCTCCCAAATTGAATACAACGCACAAAGCGTTCATACAACCATGTGAAACTTTTAGGAAAGTCCTTCTTTGAAACACTCTGTTTGCACATCACATTGACTCCAGTGCCGATTATGTCGTCAAAGAGCTCGGCCTTCATGTGAGTATCTGTATTTTGTCGTTTTGTTGTATGTTCCTATCGATGACGCTTTGTCCCGTCCCCCGTGATATATTTTTCCTGAAACGAATGCGTTTGGAATATCAGTCAAGCACTGGCAGTCGTCCACGTGTCGATGTCTTCCGTCCTGGAGTCAAGGTGTGCGAGACAAACTTACGAGACACTTTTCTCTTCTTCTAAACATTCTGGAGAATGTCTTGATCACTTCGTATGGAGATGTTCGTCTGTATCGATTTGTGACACAGCAGCGTGACACCCTACGCCCGCACGTCCGCTGCTTAGTATTACCTGCTGTAACTGACAGGCTGAATGCCCATTTGTTGTTGACAGTTGTTAGTTGAAGCTGCCAATGTAGTTACTGCACTAACGTCTCTTGTACGCCTGCAGTAAAATAAGAGAACATTTTGAATGGACAATCACAAACCTCAAATAATAACACTTAATGAATATAACTGACATTTTGAACTCTTTCTGATTTTGGCATCAGGTATTCTGGTTTCTTTTGACTGCCTAAGAGATTTAATTTTTTTTTTTCGTGTTGTTGTTGTGGTCTTCAGTCCTGAGACTGGTTTGATGGAGCTCTCCATGCTACTCTATCCTGTGCAAGCTTCTTTATCTCCAAGTACATACTGCAACCTACATTTTTCTGAATCTGTTTAGTGTATTCATCTCTTGGTCTCCTCCTACGATTTTTACCCTCCACGCTGCCCTCCAATACTAAATTGATGATCCCTTGATGCCTCAGAATATGTCCTACCAACCGATCACTTCTTCTAGTCAAGCTGTACCACAAACTTGTCTTCTCACCAATTCTATTCAATACCTCTTCATTAGTTATGTGATCTACCCATCTAATCTTGAGCATTCTTATGTAGCACCACTTCGTCCACGTTTCACTTCCATACATAGCTACACTCCACACAAATACTTTCAGAAACGACATCCTCACACTTAAATCTATACTCGATGTTAACAAATTTCTCTTCTTTAGAAACTCTTTCCTTGCCATTGTCAGTCTACATTTTATATCCTCTCTACCTCGACCATCATCAGTTATTTGGCTTCCCAAGTAGCAGAACTCATTTACTGCTTTAAGTGTCTCATTTCCTAATCTAATTCCCTCAGCATCACCAGACTTAATTCGACTACATTCCATTATCCTCGTTTTGCTTTTGTTGATGTTCATCTTATACCCTCCTTTCAAGACAGTGCCCATTCCGTTCAGCTGCTCTTCCAGGTCCTATGCTGTCTCTGACACAATTACAATGTCATCGGCGAACCTGAAAGTTTTTATTTCCTCTCTATGGAGTTTAATTCTTTCTCCAAATTTTTCTTTTGTTTCCTTTACTGCTTGCTCAATATACAGATTGAATAACATCGGGGAGACGCTACAACCCTGTCTCACTCCCTTCCCAACCACTGCTTCCCTTTCATGCCCTAGACTCTTATAACTGCCATCTGGTTTCTGTACAAATTGTAAATAGCCTTTCGCTCCCCGTATTTTACCCCTGACATCTTCAGGATTTGAAATAGAGTATTCCAGTCTTTTATTTTCGTATATTATTTAAAATTGCGTTAACGTGTCCCGCATAGTGGCAGCGTGTAGCGCAGCGCCTTCTGCGAGTCTCGCACAGCTGCTTGTCGGTACTCACGAGGCGGCCGGCCTGGTTGTTGTGCAGGTTGATCCGCGACTGCAGGTCGCCCGCGCGCTCCCTCACGTCGAGGAAGAGCCGCGAGAAGCGGACGCCGAAGTCGATGTTGTGCGAGCAGCCGCCCCACTGCCACTGGCTGGTGGCCGCGCCGCCCAGCCGCCCCCGGCCGCCGCCGCCGCCGCCGCCGCCGCCGCCCCCGCGCCGCCTCCCGCCTCGGCGCCGGCCGCCCGGCGCGGCGCATGCGCACTCGAGCAGGCGTCCCAGGCTGCAGGCACGCGCCACCGCGTGCGCCACCCCGGCCGCCGAGATGGCGTACGCGAACGCCGACTCGCGGTACCCTGCAACAGGTGCGCCCGGACTCCGTACACGTTACTGCTCGCTTGGCAAGCAGGCGGCTTCATTTTTTCCATAAAAGTATTGTTTCTGAAATTCCGTTTCTTGAGTCAGTGTACCATGCGAGCTGTGTACAAACCATGAATCCAATATCCCCTATACCCGATATCAGAGGTACTCATATGGTAGACAGCATACACATTTACTCTTCAGTCCTTCAGCTGTTTTATCTCAGTGTTACGAAAATGCTGCTTGTCTTTCCCGATACTGTGTCCTAATCCAGCTAAGGGAAGGGGTAGCCCAAAACTGGAAGAAACCAGTTATGAAATGGAAACGTGCAAAAAAAAAAAAATGGCTCAGAGCACTATGGGACTCAACTGCTGTGCTCATTAGTCCCCAAGAACTTAGAACTACTTAAACCTAACTAACCTAAGGACATCACACACATCCATGCCCGAGGCAGGATTCGAACCTGCGACCGTAGCAGTCGCACGGTTCAGGACTGCGCGCCTAGAACCGCGAGACCACCGCGGCCGGCGGAAAGGTGCAAACAGCGGAGTATTGCCAGACTTACACTCAGACAAGAAGTTGGAATGTTTCAGTGATTATAATAAACAAAATTAAAGTTTTCGCGAACATCGGTAAGTAATGATGCTAAAAAAAAAAAAGAAAAACTTCGAAATCGGAAGCAAGAGGGAGAAAGCGCAATGTTTCAAGTTATTGCTTTCTAGAAGTGGCCATATTTCCATAGAGGAACCTGTCATCATGCACTCAGGAAGTCTCAGATGGTCTCCACATGAAAGCGGAAACAATGGCCGCTACTAAAAAAGAAAAAAAAAAATATCAGACGATTTTAGAGGACTGGAACGAGAGAGACGCATTTCTAATTCCAATTACTGCCATAAACTTTGAAATGAAGCCACTGCTGAGTGAAATAAATATATTTGGTCTACATGTCTCAACAATTTACTTCGGTTCGTGGTTCTTTATCTACTGAATTTGGTGTAAATAAGTCGTATACGAAGTGTGGCTATAAAATCCTGCTGCTATTGCTGTAAAACATTTTATTTCAAAAAATACACATTTAGCTATCATAATTCTAAGTACACTCGCCTTGTCTATCCATACATCGCTCCATGAAAACTTTTATTGGTGGAAACAGTACTGGAAGTCTTCCTCTGCGAATCCCTCCGTGAAGCGTGCCGCTTTTATTTCGCTGCTTCAACGGACTGAAATCTTGTTCTTTTAATGCAGATTGAACTTGGAGAAAAGAGAAAAGTCACACGGTGCTATGTCAGGAGAATAAGGTAGATGGTCTAACTCTGGGTTGCTTCACTTCGCTAGAAACCCCTTAACAGACAGGGTGGTACGATTGTGCGTTGTTCTGATGCGAAATCCGTGACTTATTTTTCCAAAATTTAGGTCGTTTTCATTTAGTTTCTCACAGAGTTGCGCAAGAAACTCAAGGTAGTAATGTTTATTAATAGTCTGACCTTTAGGAACACAGTGAAATTACACAATGCCATGAATATCGAAAAAAACGATCATCATCGTTTTGAATCTTGAGTTGCTCATTCGAACCTTTTTCACTGTCTGTGAAATTAGGTCTTTATAATGCTTCGACGGGCGACTAGTTTCTGCCGGCCGCTGTGGCAGAGGGGTTCTAGGCGCTTCAGTCTAGAACCGCGCTGCTGCTATGGTCGCAGGTTCTAATCCTGCTTCGGGCATGGATGTGTGTGATGTCCTTAGGTTCGTTAGGTTTAAGTAGTTCTAAGTTCTAGGGGACTGATGACCTCAGATGTGAAGTCCAATACTGCTCAGAGCCATTTGGACCATTTGATTCCAGGAATTTATATCATTCAAAATATCACTTTCATATGACGTCATAAAAAATAGAATAGTTTTTATTTGGGATACTCTCCCTAAGTAATCCATCACAACGTAAATGGTTCTTCCAAACCTCACAGAAGGACACCATTTGGAACATCTTTCCAACGTGAAGATTGCAAATTGTATATTGCTAACTAAAGTCTAATTAAATGGAAACGTACTAGTCTTGAAGACGAAAGACTTGCAGCAGAACCGATTCTGAAGTTTTCGACGAACACTCCGCGAACATGAAGACATTTGGCTTTATATCTGCTCACTTTTCCATTGAATACACCCAGGAATCTGTGTTAATAGTGTGAGCAGCCCCTGCGACAGTCTTCATGAGCTGTGGACAGCTGTTAAGCGTCCATTGTCTCGTGAAGTCGCGTCCGTCATGAAGACAGATGCGCTATGTCTTTCTATGGAGACGTCAGTAAGTGCACTTTACCCTCATTGTACTCGCCAGCGACTGTAGCGCTACCTAATAACGGTGCACAGCGTGAGCATAAACTCGCACATTCCGACGTTACGGCGTGATTTCTTGTACACTAAGAAAAGATAAGGAAAAGTCTGTAACATACTTTTGTTACGTGAATATTTTCAGTAGAAAATGGACGTCAAGGAAAAGCAGTATGGTAACACTGTAGTAATACGTGTGACAACTGTCTACATTCAGTTCTGTGTAGGTCTGCCGTCCAGTTGGAGCAGTGGATAGCGTTTTGAGTTCAAGTACTCAATTTCAAGAGGTCGAGTCCACGTCCAGGTGTAATTTTTTCCAATTTTACTTTCAATTTTAGACTGCGTGACACGATATTCGTTTTCCTAACTGTAGTACAGTAATTACAGCAATACTAATACAAAAATGAGAGCATAATCCTTTTTATTATGCCTCTGTAAAAGACGTATTTTGCCTTTCTCTTCCACGCAATTTGGCCTCTTGATTTCTGGCCAATTGTCAGCGCTGCATCCATTTTCTTCAGTTATACTCCTTTCCACAAAGAAAAATGACCAACTCCATCCTTCTGCTTCTTGATCTGTCCGTGGTTCTATTATTCAAAGTACTTCCTGTGGAACCACGACTATCACACCGGTACTTACATTGGGTATCCCATTTGCTTACTGCCTCCATAACTTGAAGCATTCGACTTACTTCATACTTGGGAATCTTAGGCGTTTGTCGAGAGGTCTTAACTACTTCAGGAGATGATTGTAGAGACACTCTCGAAATAAAAATATTAGAACATGGGCGTGAAGCAACTACAGTCGCTTCAAGCTGACGCAAATAGTTTCTTCTATTATATTTTTCTGTCATGGTGTGGCAGTAATGTCACACATCTCTATGCGATATATATTCATTTCAGGGCCAGAATATTTATCCATTTTGCGTCGATAGTTGGGTCACGTCTGACGGGAGAAAAGCTTGGCATCGGGATGGCGTGGCTTGTTGTAGCGACAGAGAGCCGTCGGTAAATCTCCCACTACGTCAACCACGCCCCCAATATGGGGGCCGAGATATGCCATCAGTCTGAATGACCTCATCGTAACTTTTGTATATTGGCAAGCGGGGCGAAAGAAGGCAGCAACGTCGCGTCGGTCCCGACAACCCTTGGAGATAAAGTGTGTACAATAATATGGATTCTCTGTGTGCGCTGCTTAAGGCCGGACGTATTGGGGTGGTAGAAGTGTTGGAGCGAAACTTCTGTTTTCGAACCAGAAACTTAATTCAACCTATGAGTTTCAACAGAAACAAGCGTAACTTCAGGTGTGCCCCAGGGCGGCATAATAGGTCCGCTGCTTTTTACGATTTGCATAAACGACCTGTATGATGGTATTGACAGCGGCATTAGACTGTTTTCCGATGATGCTGTAGTCTACAGGAAAGTAGCATCACACGAAAGCTGTGAACAAACCAACGAGGATTTGCAGAAAATATATGCGTGGCGTAATGACTGGCATTTATCTCTCAATATTAGTAAGTGTAACCTACTGCATATAACAAGGCGAAAATCCCCTTTAATTACGAGTACAAAATAAATGCCCAGTCTTTGGAAGCGGTAACGGCCGTCAAGTATCTGGGTGTGACTATTCGAAATGATCTCAAATGGAATGATAAGATTACGCAACTAACGGGCAAGGCGAACTTTAGATTGCGCTTTCTTGGTAGAATCCTGAAGCGAAGCAGTACTTCAACAAAGGAAATTGCTTACAGTACGTTAGTTCGACCAGTCTTATTTTTTGTCTGTGTGGGACCCTTCCCAGTTGGGTCTAATTCAAGAGTATGAGAAGGTCCAAAGAAGAGCAGCAAGGTTCGTGACTGGTACATCTGGCCATAGCGAGAGCGTTACAAATCTCCCAGAAAGTTAGAAGTGGGATACATTTGCAGATAGACGACGCGCTAAATGGAAGGGGCTGCTCACTAAATTCCTAAATCCGATCTTAGCCGAGGATGTAGAGCATATATTATTACCGCCAACTTTCAAATCGCACAATGAACACCATTCAGAGATAAGGGAAATTAGAACTCTTACTGGCGCGTTCAGACAGTCGTTTTTCTCTCGTGCGATCCGCGAGTGGAACAGAGGGAGGGAAATATGACTTTGGCGCGAATTGTGCCTTCCACCACACACCGCTTGGTGGCTAGCGGAGTATATATGTAGATGTAGATGAGTTTGTGTCTGTTTGCATTTCGCAGGGAACAGACGAACCGACCAATCGAAAATACCTCTGTTTCAGTCGAGAATCAACTGCACAAAGTTGCAGAGAAGGCGAAGTTTGTCTTTCCTCAGATCTTTCGAAATTTTTCTGGTATTTGTTGGTCATCATGTTAGCAATAGTATAGAGTCAGCCTCTCCGCCTGTGCTTCTTCAGATGCTGGAAGTTGGGCAGGAAGAAGGAAGACTTTTGTGAGTAGGAGGCGGAGTTTTGAGACAAGCGATCGTAATTCGACACAGAGGCGGGGTGATGACCATCTGTGTCTGTTTTACAGCACTCTGTTGACTTGGAGCGGAGGTAAGAATTCGTAATCCACAGTTGCGTGATCCATCATCTGGGCAGTTCAAAAAATGGCTCAAATGGCTCCAAGTACTATGGGACTTAACATCAGAGATCATCGGTCCCCTAGACTTAGAACTCCTTAAACCTAACTAACCTAAGGACACCACAGACATCCATGACCGAGGCAGGATTCGAACCTGCGACCGTAGCAGCAGTGGAGTTCCGGAATGAAGCTCCTAGAACCTCTCGGTCACAGAGGCTGGCCTGGGCAGTTAGCTTGTCATATGTTTTGGTTGTGCAACGTAAGTTGCTGACGTAGTTTCTGAATTGCCTTTATTTGGGAGAACTGCACAGATATGTGTAGGTTGTTGCTTAAAAACTCCACGCAGTCTCCTTTCCACAGTGTTTGTTCCGCAATGTTAGTTTGATCCACTTTCTTAACTTAATTCGAGGTTCAATTTATTTTATTTCACTGTTCATTTTTGTATGATTCTTGCGTCATTTAATTAAGAAGAAGTAAGATTCTTATAACTTCTGTCGGTTAAAGGCAAAAATTACAATTCTGTACAACGCAAATAACTTCTGACTAATCCTGTTCAACCTTTGAGAAAACAATTGTTTTGTTAAAAGCAGACTTGACTCTCCTTACAAGATCCTTAACTTGTTCTATAGCTTTCCTAGTTAGATAGCACTAAAATATCCTGGTATAGAACCAAGTTGTGGTTTGTTGTGTTGGTATAGTCCTATGCGTACAGTGGCCATATTACGAGGGGGGTTCAAAAAGTCATGCAACATATTTTACCCGACCAATTTCGACTGAAAAAATTTGGAATTGGTGGGATATCGTAGAGTATTACCGCTTAAGCTCTTTAGTTTCGTGAGTTCCCGTTAGGTGGTGGCCTTCAAAATTGCATCTGTAACGGAGGCGGGTTCGAAGTAGAGAGCTGTCATTGAGTTTCTTTTGGTGGAGTAGCAGAGCATTGAAGACATTCATAGGCGTTTGCAAAATGTTTACAGAGATCAGACAGTGAACAAAAGCGCGAGTAGTGGTTGAACGAGGTGTCTGTCACCACCGGAACAAGGTCGCACAAATTTGTCCGATCTCCCACGTGTCAGCTGGCCGCACGAAGTTATGACTCCTGCAATCCTGAAACGTGCAGACGCTCTCATTCGAAGTAATCGACGGATCATGATCAGAAACCTTGCTGCTCAACTGGACATCTCCGTTAGTAGTGTTGATACACTTGTCCAACAGTTGGGGTACTCAAAACTGTTGGGTTGTCGTACCTTCCGACTTCCATCTGTTTGCCCCAATGAAGAATGCACTCCACGGGAAGCAGTACGCGAATGAAGATGCAGCAAGACACTGGCTCCGATGTCTACCATTAGAGTGGTACCATGGTGACGTAAGACCGTCCACTGAATGGAGAGAGTGTTAGAAAATAGGATTTTGCAGCCAAAAGAGTGATGAATGATATGGTGCATCGGAATCCTGAATAAAACCAACCTGCTTTCAGAAAGGAAATGTGTTGCATTATTTACTGAGTGGCCCTCATAGATGACAGAACGTTGTTTTTCACTGGCTGCAGTAGAAGCAGCTTGAGCACACGCACTCTGCTACTATAATTCAAGATGAACTCCCTTTAATAGATCAGACGTGATATTATTGGTTTCGACTTATTGCCATGTCCTCATAAGATCATGTGTTTAATGTACTGACAGATAAATCTTTTTATACTAGCTGTTTAGTGTATATTTGCGGCTGGGAATACATGTTCGTGGATCGCATCTGCAAACAAGCGTCACGCGTTGACGGCTTCCACTCGAAAGTGGCAGGCATAATTCTTTTTAAATTTATTGGGTTACGAAAATTGCCTATACAGCCATCTCAACAAGGGAAATGTTATACTACGGTTTGTTTTTGCCAGTTCAGAGTATACGTTAGTTTAAGTGTCTTGGAACGAAGTTACAACGGCTTAACAAGGCAGATCCCGAAATAAAACAATTTTCACATCTACAGTATATTAAAACGAGTGAGCAAAGGTGAATATGTAACACTGGATACCCAGTGGTAGTAAGCTATAAAAATCCTACTGGCAAAACACAGTAAGAAGTGATAAAGTGCCGTTGGTACGGATTTGAGATATGCTAAATTACTGTAAGAATTGTTTGAAAAGCTGTGGATAGGTAATTGAATGTTAGTCTAGATCGTTAAATATTATCTAGACAGAACATAGAGAATAGTATACAACAGCGAGAGCTTGATATGCAGCCATACGTATAGATACAGTACTATTCAGACACATACATATAGGAGGGTCATAGTGACATTCATACATACTCTGAGCGCTCCTTATCTTGCTGAGTAACATATGGGAATATAGTACTTTATACGTTGCTGTGTCGTTGAATGGTAATAACTTTTGGAGGATGCTTGGAACTTACAAGTATTTGCAAGTACGTTTGTGCGATATGTGTTCCGAGGACACTGGAGGAACAGATGGTTCGTATCTTCTTCCTTTCCACAAACACATAGAGGGGTGGTGCTTATGTTGGGAGGTGTTTGTTAAATTTCCACTGATAAAATTTCAGTTGCGCTTCTCGAAGTTTGTGTCTTATGCAATCGTATTCTTAGCATAGTGGTATGATTTAGGGCTTAGTGAATGCCTTTGATTTTGGATGTCCTTGACCAATCACCTTACCAATACGACGAAAACACTTTCTGAGTATGGTTATCACATCCGTGAAAGGGAATTTATCATTTTTAATAGCTTCATGTAGAGGTGCTTTCTTTGCTACGACATCTAATTGTTCACATCCAAGTATCCCAGAGCGGCCTTTCATCCATGTCATCAGCAAGTTGCGGTAGTTCTTCTGCACTCTAAAACACAACGTCGATAATTTGCTGCAACTATGGGGTTGGTTAAACTGCTATGATGTCTTCTAATCACTTGTAGGACTGAAACACGAATAGAAATCATGACTACTGTGTCTGCTGTGGTCGTCTGTGCGAATATCAGGACTTCCAGATGGCAATCAGCTCGGCCCCCATAACAGTGGAGCGTGGTCCAGCTCCTATATGCTTTTCGTTTATCTGGGGGTACCCATTAGACACTACCAGCGCCGTTAGTAGATTTGGACCCACCTGAACACACACCGTACGCATCGTAATAGTGAGACAGTAATTTCCTTGCAGTTATGAATTCTGCGTTCTGATTTTGAAATGATAAACTGGTCCTGGCATCAATCTGCAGGGTCGACATTTTTTATGGCCCATTGTAGTGCGGTATAAGAGGACCTTTCCGCACCTTGCCCGCATCTCCATATATTCAGCTGCGACGGCTAGAAGCTGCTTATTTATCCAATATTATCCAATATATTCTGCACACACAGTTGGGATTTTTTCGGCAAGATTCCCATATTCTTCGAAACAGAGCCACAGGAGGAATTTCTTTTAGATGAATTTTCCTAGCAGCTTTACCAGTGATCTATTCGCTTCAACGTGCAATGCTTTGTGTGTGGTTTACATTAACGCACCAGTACACTGAACACTGTACGCTGTACGCGAGACTTTTTACTGTATACTGTCGAGTCTTTGGAGTGTACTGTCTGACTCTGAGACATATTATGATGCTGCAAGAGGTCAGGTAACGCATGGTGAAGCAACGCGAGCAATTTATGAGCTGCAGCTGACTGCCCCAGACAAATCAGCAGCTTTTATAGGCATGAGTGTGCAGTAAATAGTAACACTGAATATGCTGAAGCAGAATTGTATTTGCTGTTAAAGTACACTGCTGGTGTAAAATATATGCGCATGTCGATGGGAAGTTGATCGGGAAGTCTACATTTCTCATATGTTTATACAATACTTCGCACTGAAGTCTGTGGTCGTTCTTCTCCACACATTCTCCGTCATCTCTCAAACAGTTTGTTTACAGACCAATGTTTACTGGAACGTCCTCGCTTTTACGATTATAAATATTCGTTCATGTCAGTTTTCGCTATTAATTCAAATGGCTCTGAGCACTATGGGACTAAACAGCTGTGGTCATCAGTCTCCTAGAACTTAGAACTACTTAAACCTAACTAACCTAAGGGCATTACACACATCCATGCCGGAGGCAGGATTCGAACCTGCGACCGTAGCAGTCACACGGTTCCGGACTGCGCGCCTAGAACCGCGAGACCACTGCGGCCGGCTCGCTATTAATTATGGTACCCCTTATAAATAAGGCCTAATCATTGTTTACAAAAGGTGGAAACCAACATGTAATACTACAGTATGCAAACTGTAGCCTCTGACAGTGATATCTCAATGGGATACATCTGCTTAGATCGATTATTTATAAAGAATGCTTTGTGATTGTATATAATGAAAACAGGAGACACTTACTTCATGTTCTGCAGCTATTATCTAATTGATAACGCTGGAAACTCCTTAAGGCTTTTCGTGGACAAAGCTATTTTCTATAGGGTGGCAGCAAACGCCGGAAGACTGTAGCCAAATGTAGGAAGAATTGCAGAGGATCGATGATTAAAGCAGACTGACAGTTGATGCGAAACGTAAATAAGTGTAACGTACGTCACATAAATTGGCGGGACCTACAACATCACTGAATACACACGTCTGTCACATTTTCATCTACCTAAAAATGCTAGTAAAAAAGATGTTAGTAAAGACAGTTCTGTGCAGCATTGATATAATCATGTTTAATGGTGAGTTTGATTATTGCGACAGTATAGTTTATACAGAAATAATGAAAATTAAAGGACAGTCCTTCCTCTATTTAGATTTTGAAGTAATGTTCAATACTGCACCTTGAAACAAATTATGATGAAAATTGGGTTTAGTATTAAACTTATAAAGACAAGAAATACTTTTTTATCGAATTCTTAATCATATGGCCTTGTGAAGGACCAGCCTACTTAATTTGCAAGAGGCAAGAGACCAGCCTAACAAGTACGTTCGATATCAGTGGTGCTATTTACAGTTCTCTATGTCCCATTATCTGTAATATTAGCTGCTATTTTATTTCAAGTTGTTACAAATCATCTAGGCTTATCTAAACTGTTCTCTTGTATGTTATGTTTTGTATGTTCGACTATTGTAATATAATTAAATTTAGTCATACGCACTTAAAATTTCAGCTCGGGATGGTTCGAAACTTGTTCTTTCAAAACTTATATTTTATTTTGTGATCTATATTCGTTTTGTGTTTACATTGTACTAAACCAGTTAACGGTTGCAAATATATCTTCTGTTTTGATTACTGGCTAATGAGTATCTCTGCTACGTCGTTCACAATGGTACCTTAGGATGCACATTTTTTGCTATATATACGTAGACGAATTAATAAGGTAAGGAATGAGAAGGTTCTTCAAAGAATGGGTGAGTAAAATAATACATGTAAAACACAGACAAGAAGAAAAGACAGGAAGGTAGGACATCTGTTAAGACATCACGATCACGAAATAACTTCCATAGTACCATGGGGAACTCTATAGTATAAAAGACTGATGTCAAATAAATAAATAAATAAAATAAACTTAGATGTGAATTTTATCTAATGTCAGTTTTTCTTCTTTGTATAAGTAACAAAAAATTTTCTTTGTCAAACTGTTCACGATGTTCTGACATGTAGTTCATCGCTATGCATGGCTTCATCGTTAAGTTACTCTTTGATTTCATTTCAATGGCCAATGCCCCTCGAACAGACAAGGCCACTGTCAAATGTGCCTTAATGAGATGAGATCTGTCTTATATTCGATATATGTGCTCACTTTAGGTGAGTCTTTTACTAAAGTCTGATTTAAATGTGAGTATAATATGAATTGAAAATCCTGTGTATGGTTCACTAACATACAGACTTATGTTAGTATGTATATATTTGCTATTGCTAATTCCTTTGAACACTTTATTCCATATATTCTGTCTGATTAAGAAATTTTGAAATGTATAACGCTTAGTAAGGAAATGTGTGATGAAGACCTTTCAATATTTCAAAGTTCTGCTCTATGTCTGTCACTGCATAAACTCAGTACAACCTCAGAGGGCTCAAAAGGGGGGGGGGGGGGGGGGGGGGAACTGCAAACAGTAAACACAGCTAACGCTGATTAGACATTTTTATAACATGGATTAGATATTTTTATAACATGGCCGAGCATCACTGCCACGAATCAACCAGTATTCCTAACTATGCTATCCTGTATAATGGTCAATACTCAGTGAACAGAAAGCAGTACTGATGCTGCTAGGAGTTGATGTAAGACTATGTGACTCATCAATAGAATCTAGTAAAAGTTTAGCGCAGAGTCCTTTGTATTTCCTATACGGAAAAGTTCCTTAAAAATAAATTGTCACAACAGGAGACCAGAACTCGATTTGTAACAACAGGAAAAAACACAATGAATTTTATCACTCGTGCAGAAGGTCTAATTCGTAAATCTTTTTTCTCTCAGTTGCCTAACGCATCGAGGACCTCAATTAATTACCTGTTTCACTGCTTCTGCTAACATACTAATGACTACACAGCATCAATATAAGCCATAATTTAAGTCACATAGTTGTTCATTAAGGGTTTTAGGAACATAGAGTAATGGCAGCCGACCAATGAACTGATTATCACTCCCCACTACTCTGCTGGGGAAGGGGTGTGGATAATGGCAGCCTCACCCTGTAAACTGACCATCATTATCCAATAGCAACAATTTTTTTCACATGGTTAGAAAATATATCAGATAGATAAAAAATGTTTCAGATCGTTAGAAAATATGTGAAACAACCAAGGCTAGAAGGACTGTGGAAGATTTGTAAAAAGCAAAACAAGCTATTGATGAAGGTTTATCGATTAGAAAGGCTGTACCTTCTAGTACGTTGCAGATCAAATTAAAAAGTGAAAATGAATTAGATCGAATCTATAAAGAAAATATGACTATCCCCTTCCTGCACACAAGAAGCTGTAGATGACTATGTCAAAACAGCTGAAGCTAAATTGTGTCTGAAGAGACAATTCAAGAAGCATCCACTTTAACTTTCCATCAGGCCCGTTTCACAACAGATAAAGAAACTAATCATGGGCAGTTATTTCGAAAAGAGAAGAAGAAGAGAGACTAATATGAAGCCGTTAGGGCCGCAGAAAACAAAAGGAGGTGGAAACAGTTGTGGAGAAGAAGATGATGGCTGTGATGAGGAAGATGATGACAATAACGATGATCACATTGATGATGATAGAGGTAAAGAAGAGTTATGCCACGAAATTATAGCAGAGACAGGAGGTAGACTGGCAGCATCGTTGTTTAGTAAACCAATAGAGAAAACCTGTGGTACTGACCACAGCACCAGATTTGATCCGATATCAGAAATGTGGCTGAGAGGTGATTAATCAATAGATATTAATGGGGATGATTCAATGAATCACAGTGTAAGATACTCGGGAATGAGGGGCTTATATTATCAATTGTTTAAAATTAAATCTAATAAAATAGTTATGTAACACAAGTTGTTCAAAATTATGCTGAAACTGTCAGAACTACCTCTCTTATAGACCAGTAAGTTCCAACAGTGTTATTAATACGCCAGTATTGTTACGCATGCAACAGATAAGAGAGGCAGATGATTATTGAGAGATGACAAATATTGGCTTGGGAGAGAGAGAAAATGAAATTGATCTTCATGATTGGAAGACATTGTCCAACAAATCATCAACTCATATCGACTATGTCCATTGGAATAACCCAAACGAGTTAGCAGACCAATTAGTTTTCTTGCAAACTTTGAAAGCGGCAGTCGATTTTTTCTGATTATAATCATTGAAGAGGAAGATCATGAATCAGCAATTATAGCTTGAAGTTTACAATAGCTGTCGGAAATAAAATGACAGACTCATCTGCAGAATGGCAAGTTGTACACGAAAATATTTCATCAGCTGTAAGTCATCCATAAACGTTGCATTTCGCAAACTCGGAAGATCTGGTAGAAACAGGTTACATAATGTTTGTGTAGTGTTTAGCGTAGCAGACAGCACAGCTGGATCTTGGGAACAGATAGGAAAGGATCACAGAAAATTTCAAAGAAGAATTGAACATGTAGGCAGAATTATAGTTCCAATGTTACAATCTGATCATCACAGAAGCTGAGAGATTGTCGGTTACATTTGAATTCATATTTATGCTGTTTATCCACACAATGCAATTCGCTCTGTGTCAGGTTTTATTAAGGCACATGCAGCAGTTAAAATCGGATCAGGTGCAGATGATGTTTCACATATGTACTCAAACTATAATAATATTTTGTTTACAACAGACGATATTCTAAAAAATTTTGAAAATGAATAAATATGTTTAATTGCGCTTATGAAGAAAGTAAGAAATTTAATGTTTTTGTAATAAATTTGTATGCAGAAGTTTTTTGTTTGCTTTGTTTATTCTTTTATCGCTTCATTCTGCAATATTTTTTACTGTAGTATTGTCCACCTGCTTAACTGAGTGCTATCGTGGTTGTCTACCATGCGGTGGGCCTAGGTTCGATTCCTGGCCGCGTTGGAGATCTTGTCTGCTCATGTACTGGGTTTTGTGTTGTCCTCATAATCGTCTCATCATCACCGACGCGCAAGTCTCCCAAGGAGGCATCGCCTGAAATAACAGTGGTACCTAGTGAACGAACTCCCCGGATCGGGCCTCCCAGCTACCAATGCCACACGATCATTTCATTTTTGCCATTCTTTTAATAAGGACGTAATTGACGTTTAGTCCAAATGTGCATGGGTTGCCACTCTAAATTGACTAAAACTGGTACTAGGATTGCAGATGTGCTTAGAGTGATATGAAGAAGAGGGAATGGGATTATAAATCAGTTACACATATTTAGAAAAGAATTATTTCAAATAGATTACACAAAATTATTATTCATCAGTGGACCATAAGAGAGGTGAAGATGGCATTATCTGACAAGGCAGTACCATATTTGATAAACATTTCATAAGTGTTAGAGGAGCTTAACATGGAAAGAGATGAAATTTACTGATACGATGGTTCAGAATTTGATATAAACATTTTTAGAGAAGCATCAAACAGCACACGTCAAAATGAAATTTACTGATGAGGTAGAATGTTACATGCATCTTATCTTTGATAAAGAATTGTTGTTGTTGTTGTGGTCTTCAGTCCTAAGACTGGTTTGATGCAGCTCTCCACGCTACTCTATCCTGTGCAAGCTTCTTCATCTCCCAGTACCTACTCAACCTACATCCTTCTGAATTTGCTTGGTGTATTTATCTCTTGGTCTCCCTCTACGATTTTTACCCCCCACGCTGCCCTCCAATGCTAAATTGATGCCTCAGAACATGTCCTACCAATCGATCCCTTCTTCTACTCAAGTTGTGCCGCAAGCTCCTCTTCTCCCCAATTCTATTCAATACCTCCTCATTAGTTATGTGATCTACCCATCTAATCTTCAGAATTACACATGTAAAATCACCATAAATTACACCCATTGCGTATGTTTTAATGCTGTGTACACACATGTAAGAGGAAATTTGACGAGGCAGTACAGTACAGTATATGACACAAAGCACACACAGAGAGAGAGAGAGAGAGAGAAATACAGAGGTGGAACACATGTGGGTGTATATGTATGTGTGTGATGCTAATGTATGGAATTTAAGTGAAGAAATTTATGTCATTTTTGAAATATTTGCAATAGCACCTTTTGAAGATGGCATAAAATTTAGATACGTTTGGCAACTCTCATTTAGGCAAAAATACTGGACTGTGATTGGATGTTTCATTTTAATGAATGTTAAAGAAAATTTTATAAATTTTTCCGACAGTGCCGTCTTGCATTCTTTTAAAAATTTTCCTGCCGCCACCATGGCCAATATTTTTAAGTGTCCCACCAGCACCATCTTGAAATTTTAAATCTCTCGCAACCGCTACCTTTGATTTTTCGGCGACTGTATTGCCAACTATCGGCGAAAGTTAGAACTGTGCACCAATGGCTGCACAGCCATACTACTCGTGTTAAGAACCTCCTCGTCAACAGGAAGTTAAACAGTAGTCTTTCTTCCGTTTTAGTACCATTAACACTTGTATGATGTGATGTACTGAAGAAACGCTTTTAACAGGTAAATACAAAGATACACTCCTGGAAATGGAAAAAAGAACACATTGACACCGGTGTGTCAGACCCACCATACTTGCTCCGGACACTGCGACAGGGCTGTACAAGCAATGATCACACGCACGGCACAGCGGACACACCAGAAACCGCGGTGTTGGCCGTCGAATGGCGCTAGCTGCGCAGCATTTGTGCACCGCCGCCGTCAGTGTCAGCCAGTTTTCCGTGGCATACGGAGCTCCATCGCAGTCTTTAACACTGGTAGCATGCCGCGACAGCGTGGACGTGAACCGTATGTGCAGTTGACAGACTTTGAGCGAGGGCGTATAGTGGGCATGCGGGAGGCCGGCTGGACGTACCGCCGAATTGCTCAACACGTGGGGCGTGAGGTCTCCACAGTACATCGATGTTGTCGCCAGTGGTCGGCGGAAGGTGCACGTGCCCGTCGACCTGGGACCGGACCGCAGCGACGCACGGATGCACGCCAAGACCGTAGGATCCTACGCAGTGCCGTAGGGGACCGCACCGCCACTTCCCAGCAAATTAGGGACACTGTTGCTCCTGGGATATCGGCGAGGACCATTCTCAACCGTCTCCATGAAGCTGGGCTACGGTCCCGCACACCGTTAGGCCGTCTTCCGCTCACGCCCCAACGTCGTGCAGCCCGCCTCTAGTGGTGTCGCGACAGGCGTGAATGGAGGGACGAATGGAGACGTGTCGTCTTCAGCGATTAGAGTCGCTTCTGCCTTGGTGCCAATGATGGTCGTATGCGTGTTTGGCGCCGTGCAGGTGAGCGCCACAATCAGGACTGCATACGACCGAGGCACACAGGGCCAACACCCGGCATCATGGTGTGGGGAGCGATCTCCTACACTGGCCGTAAACCTCTGGTGATCGTCGAGGGGACACTGAATAGTGCACGGTACATCCAAACCGTCATCGAACCCATCGTTCTACCATTCCTAGACCGGCAAGGGAACTTGCTGTTCCAACAGGACAATGCTCGTCCGCATGTATCCCGTGCCACCCAACGTGCTCTAGAAGGTGTAAGTCAACTACCCTGGCCAGCAAGATCTCCGGATCTGTCCCCCATTGAGCATGTTTGGGACTGGATGAAGCGTCGTCTCACGCGGTTTTGCACGTCCAGCACGAACGCTGGTCCAACTGAGGCGCCAGGTGGAAATAGCATGGCAAGCCGTTCCACAGGACTACATCCAGCATCTCTAAGATCGTCTCCATGGGAGAATAGCAGCCTGCATTGCTGCGAAAGGTGGATATACAGTGTACTAGTGCCGAAATTGTGCATGCTCTGTTGCCTGTGTCTATGTGCCTGTGGTTCTGTCAGTGTGATCATGTGATGTATCTGACCCCAGGAATGTGTCAATAAAGTTTCCCCTTCCTGGGACAATGAATTCACTTTGTTCTTATTTCTATTTCCAGGAGTGTATAACGCCTGAGGTTGGTGCTGCAAGTTTCCTGAAAGTATCTGAGAAATTTGTTATAATTGAGAAGTGAGGCGACAGTAAACTAATGTTGTGAACACAGCCAAGTAGGGACCTCCACCGTTTCGCGTAAGCAAGGTAACATACCAAGGCCATCAGGATGAAACGTATTTCCTCTAGAGCCTATTGTATAGGGCAGAGGTGTAGGATCAGCTTCAATACTTGTACATAAAACCGAATGTTGACATTTAACGTATCAGATAGAGATCAGAAAAGTATTGTATTCGTGTGCTCGTGTTTGTGTTTATATATGCAGCACGAAGCGACAGAATCAAGAATAAGAACTCACCTTACCTTTAAATTTCAGAATACACTACTGGCCATTAAAATTGCTACACAACGAAGATGACGTGCTACAGACGCGAAATTTAACCGACAGGAAGATGATGCTGTGATATGCAAATGATTAGCTTTTCAGAGCATACACACAAGGTTGGCACCGGTGGCGACACCTACAACGTGCTGACATGAGGAGTTTCCAACCGATTTCTCATACACAAACACCAGTTGACCGGCTTTACCTGGTGAAACGTTGTTGTGATGCCTCATGTAAGGAGGAGAAATGCGTACCATCACTTTTACGACTTTGATAAAGGTCGGATTGTAGCCTATCGCGATTGCTGTTTATCGTATCGAGACATTGCTGCTCGCGTTGGTCGAGATCCAATGACATTGTTAGCACAATATGGAATCTGTGGGTTCAGGAGGGTAATACGGAACGCCGTGCTGGATTCCAATGGCCTCGAATCACTAGTAGTAGAGATGACAGGCATCTTATCCGCATGGCTGTAACGGGTCGTGCAGCCACGTCTCCATCCCTGAGTCAACAAATGGGGACGTTTGCAAGACAACAACCATCTGCACGAACAGTTCGACAACGTTTGCAGCAGCTTGGACTATCAGCTCGGAGACCATGGCTGCGGTTACCCTTGACGCTGCATCACAGTCAGTAGCGCCTGCGATGGTGTACTCAACGACGAACCTGGGTGCACGAATGGCAAAACGACATTCTTTCGGATGAATCAAGGTTCTATTTACAGCATCATGATAGTCGCATCCGTGTTTGGCGACATCGCGGTAAACGCACATTGGAAGCGTATATTCGTCATCGCCATACTGGCGTATCACCCGGCGTGATGGTATGGGATGCCATTGGTTACACCTCTCGGTCACCTCTTGTCCGCATTGACGGCGCTCTGAACAGTGGACGTTACATTTCAGGTGTGTTACGACCCGTGGCTCGACCCTACATTCGATCCCTGCGAAACCCTACAGTTCAGCAGCATAATGCACGACCGAATGTTGCAGGTCCTTTACCGGTCTTTCTGGATAGAGAGAATAATTGACTGCTGCCCTGGCCAGCACATTCTCCAGGTCTCTCACCAATTGAAAACGTCTGGTCAATGGTTGCCGAGCAACTGGCTCGTCACAATACGCCAGTCACTACTCTTCATGAACTGTGGTATCGTATTGAAGCTGCATGGACATCTGTACCTGTACACGCCATCCAAGCTGTGTTTGACTCATTGCTGAGGCGTATCAAGGCTGTTATTACGGCCAGATGTGGTTGTTCTGGGTACTGATTTCTCAGGATGTATGCACCCAAATAGCGTGAAAATGTAATCACATGTCAGTTGTAGTATAATATATTTGTCTAATGAATACCTGTTTATCATCTCCATTTCTTCTTGGTGTAGCAATTTTAATGGCCAGTAGTGTATTTCTCCGTCACTCTAGCGAAAAAATTTCAACGCTTTATATCATTATACCTATCGTTCCGAAGATTTTCACATCATTTCGGCAACAGCTGGGCTCGTATTGCGATGAGGCAGGGCCTGTTTAAGACCGCCCAGGACCCTAGCACTGATAAAGTTAGGGGACCTACTCAGTGATCTATATCCATACTTCTTAAACATTTTCTTTTACTTCAATATAATTTGTGAAGGTAATTTCATTAAGTGAAGCACTTTGATTTTAGAACCTCTCTGTGACCAACATAACACATTAGTTAGAGCAGTAAAGACGACAATCATGATTGACTTTTATAAGCTGTCAATTGTAAGCAATGGGAAACTACTATTCCACTAACTAAATACATTACCAGACAACAAAAGAAGTGAAGTGCTCAGAAGAAATGGTCGGATATCAATGTAATTTCATTCATGTACACACCATCGACAAGTCTGTAAACGATTTAGAGTTGCAGTCCCCTGTAACACGTAGAACAGCCGCCATAGTGCCGTAGTGTGGTTCGTGTTTAGTGTTGATATCAGGCCTGGAGAATATGCACGGTCCAGTGACATTGTGACTGAATAACCACATATTGCAGTGCTTACGTGCAGGAAGAGAGTCACTGAGGTTCTGGAGGGTACCGACAGTGATATGGAGCCATGCAAACTTCAGTCCCACGGCCAGCTGCGCTAGGTTTCTGGTTTGAGGACACATGGGGCGAACAGCCCGATCAACGTAGCCCCACAGATTCTCGATTGGGCTTTATATCGGGGATGTGTGGTCGCCAGGGGAGTCCAGTACTCTTCGAACCATCAACGTACACTGCAAGTTTTGAGACAGGTTTCATTGTCCTTCTGGTAGATGCCATCATGACGAGGAAAAAGAAACTGCACATACGGCGAGGGAGGGGGAGGGCGGAATGATTACCAAGGGTATTGATCCATTGTGCTGCCAGTATGTCGTTGAGGAGGTACTGTTGGTAGCCCCTTGGTTCCTCTGGGTGTTGCGTTGCTCAAGGTTGCATGTCTGTTCGCCAGTACACATTTCCACAACTGTCGCTCAACCCTGTCGTCTACGGCTGTGGTAGAATACAGTTGCCTCGACGCCAGTTTTGGATAGCCTCCTTTTGCCATGCACAGTATACTTTAACCATGGCAACACACGAAGTCTACAACTTAGCCGTTTCGGAAATGCTTCCGCCTTTGTTTCGGGAACCAATGATACTGCCCTTTCGGACGACAACGACTGCACAGTCATCAGCGTCCATCGACACGCTTTATATACTCTCCTCTCCTAGTGCTGCCACCAATCGTTTGTGAGTGCTTATTAGACGATAATGTCGAACGTAGGCGGAGGTCTCAATAATGTGACTGGAGCGTGTGAAAGAGGCGTGAACAGCGCTAGCTATTGAGTGATCACTGTGAAGAACACTGCCTTGCCGCCTTCTCGCTTGAGATAGCGCACCTGGAAGAGTTTCAAAAATGCCTAACTTTGGGTCCCCATTTAGGTGGCTTGTCGAATCGTGCAATGACCATTTTTGTCTGTGGCCAGACGTTGGATGCATGGGAAAGTAAGAGAAGGCACACTTGTCGTCAAGGTTCTTGACGACCATGTCTCACCACCAAAAGGGAGGATGGCCATATTGTGCTCCAAGCACATTGTACACCCTTTACACTTCCATCTGCCATCAGAGCAACACATGAAAGACCCTCTCCAATATTCTGTGTCACCCTGTACTATTGGTCAGTGACTGGCAGCAGCCGGCTTAGTGAATTAGTGTGCTATGTGTAGGCTTGCCGTTAACGCCACATTACAACCGGCTGTGTTTTAGAGTAATACATTGATCTGAAAGTATTCGCTACTGATGATGGCACTGTGTTAAGTGATCAGTTCTATATGGCAACGGGTGATAATGGCAATTTTTTTTATTATTCTACTTCAATCATTTTAACTTAGCACCAGGCAGTGGCGTGAGCTGTTACGTAAACTACACTGCAGCACTTGTGGCCGGATCTCACGTGCTATTACACTGAGCTAGAGACGCCACCAAGGTATTGCAGAGTGAGAGACGTCAACTTCCTGCCACACTCCCGCCAATGGGAGGAAAGGGTGCCATCAACTGAAGTGTGCATGAAGGTCGGTTAGGTAACGGTCGCAACAGCAGGTCGCTCTGTTGCCTGCCAGCTTCCTTACACTCGTCCGTCCTATTGTGGGCAAAATGCTCTTTCCCGACAACGTGCGGTTCTCCCCGCGGCCGTAGCCAGTTTCCGGAAATACTGTACCCCTCAGTGGTAGTTCTTTGGAATAACACCGATGTATCTTTGACTCTACATCTACATCTAGATCCATACTCCGCAAGCCACCTGACGGAGTGTGGCGGAGGGTACGCTGAGTACCTCTATCGGATCTCCCTTCTATTTCAGTATCGTATTGTTCATGGAAAGAAAGATTGTCGGTATGCCTCTGTGTGAGCTCTAATCTCTCTGATTGTATCCTCATGGTCTCTTCGCGAGATATACGTAAGAGGGAGCAGTATACTGCTTGACTGCTCGGTGAAGGTATGTTCTCGAAACTTCAACAAAAGACCGTACCGAGCAATTGAGCGTCTCTCCTGCAGAGTCTTCCACTGGAGTCTATCTATCATCTGCGTAACGCTTTCGCGAATACTAAATGATCCTGTAACGAATCGCACTGCTCTCCGTTGGCTCTTCTCTATCTCTCCTGTCAACCCTCTCTGCTGCGGATCCCACACCGGTGAGCAGTATTCAAGCAGTGGGCGAACAAGTGTACTGTAACCTACTTTCTTTGTTTCCGGATTGCATTTCCTTAGGATTCTTCCAATGAGTCTCAGCCGGAATCTGCTTTACCGACGATCAACTTCATATGATCATTCCACTTCAAATCACTCCTAATGCCTAGTCCCAGATAATTTATGGAATTAACTGCTTCCAGTTGCTGACCTGCTATATTGTACCTAAATGATAAAGGATCTTTCTTTCTATGTATTCGCAGCACATTACACTTGTCTACATTGAGATTCAATTGCCGTTCCCTGCACCACGCGTCAGTTCGTTGCAGGTTCTCCTACATTTCAGTACAATTTTCCATTGTTACAACCTCTCGATATACCACAGCATCATCCACAAAAAGCCTCAGTGATGTTATCCACAAGGTCATTTACGTATATTGTGAATAGCAACGGTCCTACGACACTCCCCTCTGGCACACCTGAAATCACCGTTACTTCGGAAGACTTCTTTCAATTGAGAATGTCATGCTGCGTTCTGTTATCTAGGAACTCTTCAGTCCAATCACACAATTGGTCTGATAGTCCATATGCTCTTACTTTGTTCATTAAACGACTGTGGTTAACTGTATCGAACGCCTTGCGGAAGTCAAGAAACACGGCATCTACCTGGGAACCCATGTCTATGGCTCTCTGAGTCTCGTGGACGAATAGCGCGAGCTTTGTTTCACAAAATCGTCTCTTTAGAAACCCATTCCGATCCCTACAAAGTAGATTTCTAGTATCCAGTAAGGCCATTATACTCGAACATAATACGTATTTCAAAATTCTACAACTGATCGACGTTAGAGATATAGGTCTATAGTTCTGCACATCTGTTCGACGTCCCTTCTTGAAAACGGGGATCACCTGTGCCCTTTTCCAATACTTTGGAACGGTACGCTCTTCTAGAGACCTACGGTACACCGCTGCAAAAGGGGGGAAAGCTCCTACGCATATTTCTCGTTTTACGTGAGGGGAACCCCCGCTCCCCGCCCCGACATACCACCTGACCTCCCGATATCAGCCTGACATATACTGGATCATGTTTCTGCACTGTCTTTTGTGTCACTTCCGAACAAGTAATTCGTTAACCGACTGATGCAGCTACTCAGTAACGTGTCTAGATTATCAGATCGTGCTGTGTCGATTCCTTCCGAGTCGGTTCGATGTTCAGTTTTCTTGTGGTTTTCAAGTCATCTAATCAGTAGAGCTTTGGATAACCTTTACGTGTATGGTGCCCTTGACGGAAACGCGAAGGGTATGGAAAAAAGCCACACCTCTGCACTAGAATAATTAGATGTAGACAGATTTCAACACCCATATATTCTCCTTAACATTTAATCATTAGTCACTCCGTTTTGAATGAACATGAACATTTATACGGAAAACTATAGATGGAGACATCGGATTGTGTATGTCTGCAATTTGCGAAATATCTCTCGGCATTCTGATGAGGAGTTATTTGCTCCCTTATAAAGATTAGACGTCTGGATGGATCAAAATATAGTGACACACTTCTCAGGATTATGCTAGACAGTAGAAAGTAGAAAAGTAGTGACACACCGGTTATAAAAGTCTGATCTGCGTAGCGCTTAGTAGTACTAGTGGAAATATAACACTGCGACGTTCTGAAGGAGATAATAAGCACGTTGGCTCATTTGAATGCGTTGTAAATCAAAGTATACGTGAAAGCATTAGAGGAATGCCTGTAAAGCGCATTGTGGCTGTAGTTGAAAGTGTCAAAAGGGACATAAAACAAGATCGCAAAAACAGCACTGTGTAATCTCTATTATCGCTAACGGTTAACTGTCAAACGTTGGTCCGTATTATGGCTGTCCGACAGTTGCCCTTAGCGGCCTGCATCATTTGGTGCCTCGGTATATAGTTAAATGATTCCTAGAGGCCGCTGTGGCCGAGCGGTTCTAGGAGCTTCAGTCAGGAACCGCGCTGTTGCTACTGTCGCAGGTTCGAATCATGCCTCGGGCATGGATGTGCGTGATGTCCTTAGGTTAGTTAGGTTTAAGTAGTTCTAAGTCTAGGGGACTGATGACCTCAGATGTTAAGTTCCTTAGTGCTCGGAGCCATTTTTGTGGTTCTTAGACGAGCTCTGACGTCAGGTGTGAAGCACTGTGAGGCACAAGTTGCAAGTTGGTAATACAGCACAGCAGACTAGAGTAAAACAGTACATGGAAATAAAACTGTTGAGCTAATGTGTAATATGTCAAATGTGGTGTAGTAAAATAGATCCATCACGATTGTGTTCTTCTACATCTACATGACTACTCTGCAATTCACATTTAAGTGCTTGGCAGAGGGTTCATCGAACCACAATCATACTATCTCTCTACTATTCCACTCCCGAACAGTGAGCGGGAAAAACGAACACCTAAACCTTTCTGTTCGAGCTCTGATTTCTCTTATTTTATTTTGATGATCATTCCTACCTATGTAGGTCGGGCTCAACAAAATATTTTCGCATTCGGAAGAGAAAGTTGGTGACTGAAATTTCGTAAAAAGGTCTCGCCGCGACGAAAAACGTCTATGCTTTAATGACTTCCATCCCAACTCGTGTATCATATCTGCCACACTCTCTCCCCTATAACGTGATAATACAAAACGAGCTGCCCTTTTTTGCACCCTTTCGATGTCCTCCGTCAATCCCACCTGGTAAGGATCCCACACTGCGCAGCAATATCTAACAGAGGACGAACGAGTGTAGTGTAAGCTGTCTCTTTAGTGGACTTGTTGCATCTTCTAAGTGTCCTGCCAATGAAACGCAACCTTTGGCTCGTCTTCCCGACAATATTATCTATGTGGTCCTTCCAACTGAAGTTGTTCGTAATTTTAACACCCAGGTACTTAGTTGAATTGACAGCCTTGAGAACTGTACTATTTATCGAGTAATCGAATTCCAACGGATTTCTTTTGGAACTCCATGTGGATCATCTCACACTTTTCGTTATTTAGCGTCAACTGCCACCTGACACATCATACAGCAATCTTTTCTAAATCGCTTTGCAACTGATACTGGCCTTCGGATGACCTTACTAGACGGTAAATTACAGCATCATCTGCGAACAGTCTAAGAGAAGTGCTCAGATTGTCACCCAGGTCATTTATATAGATCAGGAACAGCAGAGGTCCCAGGACACGTGATATCACTTCAGTTTTACTTAAAACGCTCTGGAGTACTCACAGTTTTATACCATTTTTCTGTATTTATAGTGATTTAAAAGTGTTTCTCAAGCATACGAACATAACCGTAAAGTGTATTATTATTGTCAATATATCATCATCAGCATCTTCAGGTCAGGTATTTGGCCTTTTCTCTGTTTTGCTTCCTCTCATTGCTTCCTCTCTCTTTCTTGATTTCTTCTTCCAATTGGCTTAAATCTTCTTATCTGGAGAGCTAATCTTTCTTCAGTCATTCTTTCGATATGTTAATTCCAGTTCATGCTATTTTCTTGTATTTTTATTTAGGATGTTTATTATATTCAGTTCGGCACTAATTTCTGAATTTGGAATCTGTCGTTTCTTGTGCATCCCTTTATGCCCTTGCAAACGTTGCCGGGATAGTTCTTTAGAAAGGGCACGACCAACTTCCTTCCCCGTCCTTCCATAATCCGATGAGACCGATGACCTCGCAGTTTGGTCTCTTCCCCCAAACAACCCAACCCAGCCCTTACAATCGTCATCTCTGTTGGTTATATTCGACTTTCACAACGTTGACTTTCAAGCCACGATTCACTTCCGTAAACAAGCACTGGAACTGCCATTGTCTTAAAAAATTGTAGTCATGTTTCTTTCCTCATTTTGTTTCTTAGACTTGTGTTTATAGTTCCACATATATTCCCGAACTTTGCTAATTTCTTCTGTATGGCTCCGTCATATATACGACGTCACAACCTAAATAGTAAAAACGTTTGTCATTTTGTATTGTTTTATTGATGATAACAATTACCCTTTGAAAACCCTTGATTTTGTCTTTTCTGAAACGGTCAACTTTTACTTTTTACAGATCTTACCTAATAAACGTATATCTTCATTATCAGCCAGCATTGTCAACTCAAACCTGCTAAAGCGTAGTTTTCCCCCGGAACAACTGCACAGTGTGGCAGCTACATGTGCCACATGGGAAAATCTCTTGTCTGGTGCGGAAAGCTACATTCGTCATTTATGGAGACGCCATGCAGATATACGTACACAGTGATAGCGCTTGCAGTACTGGGACTCTGATAACATGAGGCGGTCCTCTCATTTATCCAGTGTTATTGGAGGCACAACTATCGTCTGTCCATTCTTTGCTACCATATGGAGTGAATCCCCAACAGTGTTTTCTTTTGTGAGTAAGCAATTCGCTGTGCTACATTTGCTTGTATACCGAATTTAGAAGGGGTTACACCTACATATTTTGTTCAGATGCGCTGAGATACATAAACTTTTGGGTAAAATAGCTGAGATCATAAGCGCTCAATAACGTTCACAATCTGATCACAAGCATCTAGACACCTATTAGTGGACATTTATACGGGATCTGTCCAACCTTCGCCTTTATGATAGTTTGAACTATGCTGGGGACACTTTCAGTATGTCGTGTGAATGTCTTTGAAGGAAAGGCAGCCCATTTTCCTCAAGAGCCGAAACTGGAGAAATCAGTGATGTTGGAAGGCAGGCTTGGAGTGAAGCAGACGTTCTAAATCGTTCCATTGATGTTCCACTGGGGTCAGATCTGGAGTCTGGACAGCCTTTGTCATTCCACGAATTTGAATAAAAGCATTTTTGTAGCCATCAGCTATACATATTCGAAGTTATTCTTTACGAATCTCTGTTATAACAACCGTTATAACTGGAAGAAAACCAGTGCATCCCATGAAACTTTTCTTCCTGCAATGATGTTTATAATAATCGAAAACGGCAAAGAATAACGGTGAAATGTACAGTTGGTGGCTATTAAAATGCTTTTCTTCCAATAGTTGGCAGCAGTTCAAAAATGGTTCAAATGGCTCTGAGCACTATGGGACTTAACATTTGAGGTCATAAGTCCCCTAGACTTAGAACTGCTTCCACCTAACTAACCTAAGGACATCACACACATCCATGCCCGATGCAGGATTCGAACCTGCGACCGTAGCAGCAGCGCGAATCCGGACTGAAGCGCCTAGAACCGCTCGCCCACAGCGGCCGGCTTGGCGGCAGTAATAAGTAATATATAATAAGTAATAATTAAATTTCAGAAATGTTATCATCCACAAACCTTTCCATCAGAGATGATGCTTTATGAAAGGGCACATTGTTATGTTAATACAAACAAACATTGTCTCCGAAAAGTTTCTCTGCTGTATGCAGTACACAATACTTTAAATGTGTTGATGTCTTTGAGCATTTAGCGTATTGTTAAGAGCAGTAAGGGAACCACAAGCTAACCACGAAAAGCACTCCCACCGCGTTATTGGCGATAGACATGATGGCAGTTAACGTTCTCCGGGTATTCGCGAAACCGACTTTCATTCGATAACCACAGGATACAGCGTGAATCATCACCCCAAACCACTCGTTTCCAGTCATCCACTGTCCATTAGCGTCACTCTTTACACCATCTCAACAGACGCTTAACATTGGCGACAGAAATGTGTGTGTTACGAGGAACTGTTAGACTATTGTATCCAATTGTTCTTAAATCACTGTGCGCAGTCACTGCGCTAGCTGGACAGCTGGTAGCAGTTTGGAACTGACGAGTGATTCCTTCAGGTGAATCCAAGAGATTTTCACAGCCACTCTCTGCCATTCTGGAAGGTGCCTGTTCGTCAGGGGTCATGTGGTCTACTCGGCCTTGGTTTACCTGTGGATTTTCGTTGAAGTTGCCACTTCAAAGTCACACTTTACCAACAGTCGATTTGGGTAGCTTTAGAAGGGTTGAAATGCCCAGGTGACATCCAATGGGTAGTCCACGTTCGAAGTCACTGAGACCATCAGTTGTGCTCTTACTGCCTCTCCTTTTGTAGTGGCGGATCAGCCTCTCGTGACATCTGGTGGTAAACTGGGTCTTACTTAGGGATGTCCCGATACTTGTGATGATAAAGTGTATGTATCAAACATATGGCACACTGCATGATTATTCATGGTGTTTTCGATTTTAATGCTCAGGACAATATTATTAGTAACATCACTAATTTTAGTAAGGCATCTTTAAAAAGTCCACCTGGCTACCCGCGAGGTCTAACGCGCAGCTTCCCGAACGGGAAGGCTTGCCAATCCCCGGCACGAATCCGCCCAGCTGATTAGTGTCAAGGTCCGGTGTGCCGGCCAGTCTGTAGATGGTTTTTACGGTTTTTTTTCATCTGCCTCGGCGAATGCGGCTTGGTTCCCTTTATTCCACCTCGGTTACACAAAGTCGGCGATTGCTGTGCAAACACTGTCTCTACGTACGCGTACGCCATTGTTACTCTACCACGCTACCACGCAAACATTTGGGGCTACACTCGCCTAGTATGAGACGTTCCCGGGGCTGGGGGCCGAACCGCGCAATAACCTTGGGTTCAGTGTGAGGCGGCGGTGAGGTGGGTGGACTGCTGTGGCCTGTTGTGGGGTTGTGAAGCCTCTCCGTTGTTTCTAGGTCCCCGATTTAATACACAATACACACACACACACACACAAAGCATGTTACGTAATACAATTAAAAATAGCAAGAAAAAACTAAGTGAATAAATCACATAATTTCACGCACATTCACACACATTGCTCAAATATCGTTGCCCATCTGGTTAGAAGGATAAATAGAGTACCGTATTATTTATAAATCGCGTTCCTAACCACACGTTGCTGTGAGTCAGTCTGATGAAATGGAAAAGAAAGAAAACAGAGAGCACACGTTTCTAACCTGTTTGAGAATTGGTTATAGGCTCAGATCTCCCCCCCCATCTCTTTGACCTTGACCATCTCCTCTTACGACTTTCTATGTCTGCACGAATGTTCATTAGAGTATTGCTTAGAAATTTAAATTAAATCGGTCAAGATTAATAATGTTTCCGGTCTTTATATCACATATTTATTTATTTATGTATTATATATGTTAAAATAATCATTGAAGAATTTTCAGAGATTTAAGAATTTGAACAAAGGAACAATTACATTTTTAGCTAGATTTCCCCCGTAGTTATAATATATATGTTTGTGTATTATTATAGTATTCTAGTAGGTATATGAAAACACGCTGGTATTCGAATGCAAGGTTTTGTTGAAATTTCAAAGCAATCCATGAAGAACTTTCGGAGATTTACGATTTTGTACAATCGAACATTTACTTTGTGTTTGTATAGATGTATGTCAGAATGTAATGGTAATATCTCTTCAAACACGTTTAACCAATTTCTGCTGGTTATTTCTTTATATCTTTGATACTGCCGACAACTTAACGATAGTAAAGTCGTCTCTTCCAATCTACGCTGACGCTTAACGTAAATAATGTAACGTATATCTTTGTCTCGTAGCTGTTTGTAACCCTAATGTAAAAGACGGTCTTTCAGCGTCACACTGCTAATGGTGACTTTCCGCTCGAAAAATTCATGGCTGTGATGATAATAGTACACGCGACAGTGTCAAGTTATTCAATTAGTATTATACGCCTGTTAATGTTGAGCAGGAAGAATATTACAGAGGAGCAACGTCCTAGCGAAATCAGTAGCAGCTGCTAACGATACGAGTTCTTATTATACTAACAATGGTGTATGAGCAGGGTGTGATCTAGGGAAAATCAGGGAGTTGGTGAGGTCGGTGCCTAGCTTGCGTACGATTAGGATCGACCGCTCACTTATGGGAGAAATCTTATATTACACTAATTGAAGTACGGTTTATTGTATATTAGTAAGCTAAAATACTCAGTCACAGATAACACACGGTATACTCATTCATGTTGCTTTTGTCAAAAATGAATTTTATTGAAATTCGTGGTGTAATAAATCAGTCTGACTAACGTAAAGCTTTGGTCGCCAGTAAAGCAGCAATCTTTCATACGCGTCATCCGGAAGGGTAGTTAGGCGAGCGACAGTAATCCAAAGTGAATCAACGACATACGTCGCCCTTTAGGGAAAGTGCACGATTTCTGAAACACTTGGAACATTTTAAATTGCATGTATATGGGCAATATATATTTCTATCGTTTCTAACCTAAGGCAGTTCTTTCTATTTCCAACATATTTTAACCAAAATTCTTGTTCACTGAGGGATATCATGGCACCAAAGACTCAACAGCTGATTAACTATTTGTCATGTGAGCCGTCTAAAGATGATGAACATTTTCGAAACCGGTAATGGAGAGGAAGAATAAAATGTTTTTAAATATATCATTTATTTACTAGCTGTTTAGCTGTTACAAAACCTATGGATCGTTGTAAAACACTTACCCACGCATGGGAAGGGGCTGGCTGCTCAGTTTTTTACAGCCTAGCCCCACCATATCTATGTTGCAGTTACTCCCGCTATAGTGTCACTGACGCATACGATTGGTATCTCCCAGATAGCTAAGCGTGTTAAATTGCCCACTTTTCTGACAAATCGAGTCCGCGTGGTGGACATGGATGTGGTTTTTAGTAGGTGTTCCACATCCACCTGGGTAAATACCTATCTGGCTCACAAGTCTTAGAAAAGTGACACGATTCGCAAGCACTTTAAAAAATGTAACGTCCGACCACGCAGTGTACAATAGACGCAGAAAAAATCGATTCCTCCACCGGGGGGATGAGGTAGGGCAAATGTATCTGGAGGTAGCTTTAACTGCCTTTGGCAATATCGACTCCATCGTAATAATAACCAGTAAAATGAAATGTGTGACTAGGGCCTCCCGTCAGGTAGACCGTTAGCCTACTGCAAGTCTTTCGATTTGACGCCACATCGGCGACTTGCGCGTCGATAGGGATGAAATGACGATGATTAGGACAACACAACACCCAGTCCCTGAGCAGAGAAAACCTCCGACCCAGCTGGAAATCGAACCCGGGCCCTTAGGATTGACAGTCTGTCACGCTGACCATTCAGCTACCGGGGTCGGACATAATAACCACTATATAGGTACGCTTGTTCTCCACGTATTTTGGAAAAGTATCAAACCAGTCTCGACCCTACAGTGGCTGGATAAAGTGTATCTGAATGGTTAGACGGAGATGTCTAAGGATATAATAATACTAACAAAAAAATTAGGAGTCATACAGCGTTTGATAAGCATTCGTGTGAAAGGTTGTGAAATACATTTTTCACGCAACTGATTTAAGAAACCTGTAAAGGCAACATACATTCACAACTTTGTTAATATCAAAATTTACACAGTATAAAATCTAAGTTTGCAATCAACGTGATCAGCATTATGGTTGTGAAAACAGATCTGCTGACTATAGCTTCTAGAATGTGTAAATAAAGGAAATGCTTTTTCAGTCACTTCCTCCTCCAGTCGAGGAGTCAGTCTTTCTATACTTTTACATTGTTGGGGAGAGGAGGGTGGGAGAGGGGTCTTTCGTTATTAGTCTTGGCGTATTCAACTTTCTGTGACTGGCGGGTCCTACCTGTGGAGACTCAAACCGTGTCGGATTTATTGTAGGCTGCAGGTATGGTCATTTTGTGAACGCGCGTCGTTATCTGCCTGGAATGTTGTAATATCATTTAAATTTCATGATATTGTTTCATGTTCCTTTTTGTTATCTTATTTTAGCAATCAGTCAATGATGTAATTTAACCTGTCAGTTTAGTATACGCATCGCACGATTCAACGAGAATATTATCAATATTAAGATTGCTTCCGTTACTCTTTTATCTTGTGGTTAAATGCACGCAAAGGCCAACGGCCTTGGCACAGTGGTAACAACAGTTGCAGTCAGATAACTAAAGTTAAGCGCCGTCGGGCTTGGCTGCGTGACCCTCCGGGTGTGTTAAGCGTTGTTGGCAAGCGGGACACATCGAGGCATTGTGGGACCTGTTCAGGAGCTACTTGATTCAGAAGTAGCGGCTCGGGTCACGAAAACCAACAGCTGCAGGGGGAGTGTTGTGGTGACGACCTGCCCCTTCCTATCCGTACCTAATTAGGCCTATCGGTCTTTCATAATGCGGCCTCGGCCTGTACCGTTTGCCTGTTCGGATGGAGCTTTTGTCTCTAAGGCACACAGTAAGTTTTAGTCTGTACTCAGATGTGGAACAATACAGAATTCGCTCAATGGTGCGGCTGTTTCTCTAGATATATACAGGGTGATTTTACTAAATTGGGAAAAAAGGAAAGAAGATTGGGTTTTAACGTGCAGTCGACAACGACGTCATTAGAGACGGAGAACAAGCCCGGATTGTTTGAATGATAGGCAAGGAAATTGGCCACGCTCTTTCAAAGGAACCATGAGGGCACATCCCTGAAGCGATTTAGCAAAATCGCGGAAAACCTAAGCCGGTGTAATCGGGCGCGGATTTCAGCTATCATCCTCTCGAATGATTAATCGTACTAAGATCAATAAAACCAATATTTCATCTCAAATGCTAGTGAGCAAGAGTTCATGTGAAAGAATATCATTTCACCATATTTTATTAACAGTGTTTACCATCGTAAATAAACCAAAATTGATGCCTGGGGGATTATGGATGACCGCGTCGGTAAACTAGTACGTTTGCACTGGTGTCTTTCTTTCTATATAAACATGGTTAATTGATGGTAATAGTCAAATCACTTTTTTGTATTTTCTCAGTTGGAGCCTACGTTAAAGAATTATTGTAATTTTCTAGAATTCTTTGCCATTTCAGAGACTCTCAATAGTATGCTTCCGGGTGTCCTGACGATTTGTTGTTTCCATTTTATGTAAAATATTTCGACGACCAGCCCAACCGTCGTCTTCAAGTGCTGCGGGCCTTGCTGTTACATGAACCCGCTAGCTGTCCTTCAGCCAGACGGTGAACTACTGCTGTCGAGCGGCCCAATTTACTTGCATATCTGAGCTCGCTTCGCGAGGCTCACTGCGCCTTTTGATGTTCTTTTGTTTTTCAGGCTCCAAACCCATATTCCGTGAGACGTACATTCTCTGTGTTTCGCAACTCTGATGGACGTGATGGCCGACGAGATCTCAATAAACGGAGTGCCGTGCCCAAGGCTTGTTTGTTAGATTTTCTGATATCTTTCTTTCGATAGGCTGTTCCAGAAACTTAGCGTTCGCATTCATGATTGTATACGAACAGCACTCGGCGGTAGTAGATTTACTTGGTTGTTTTAGGTGTATGTTTAGCTGATGTTCTCTACAATTCTCCTCAACTGTTCTGAGAGGTTGGTCCCACGTAGACAAGTGTAATGTGCTGCGAATACATAGAAAGATAGATCCCTTATCATTTAGCTACAAAATAGCAGGTCAGCAACTGGAAGCAGTTAATTCCATAAATTCTCTGGGAGTACGCATTAGGAGCGATTTAAAATGGAATGAACATATACAGTTGATCGTCGGTAAAGCAGATGCCAGACTGAGATTCAATGGAAGAATCCTAAGGAAATACAATCCGAAAACAAAGGAAGTAGGTTACAGTACACTTGTTCGCCCACTGCTTGAATACTGCTGAGCAGTGTGGGATCCGTACCAGATAGGGTTGATAGAAGAGACAGAGAAGATCCAACGGAGAGCAGCGCGCTTCGTTACAGGATGATTTAGTAATCGCGAAAGCGTTACGGAGATGATAGATAAACTCCAGTGGAAGACTCTGCAGGAGAGACGCTCAGTAGCTCGGTACGGGCTTTTGTTAAAGTTTCGAGAACATACCTTCACCGAAGAGTCAAGCAGTATATTGCTCCGTTCTACGTATATCTCGCGAAGAGACCATAAGGATAAAATCAGAGAGATTAGAGCCCACACAGAGGCATACCGACAATCCTTATTTCCACGAATAATACGAGACTGGAATAGAAGGGAGAACCGATAGAGGTACTCAGGGTACCCTCCCCTTGCGGAGTATGGGTGTAGATGTAGATGTAAAACACGTCACAGCCATATGAAAAAGAGAAGAGCATCAAAGGGCATAGTGGGCGTTGGGAGTCGAACTCGGTTATAAACAACGGTGAATAATCAACAATAGTTCACGTTGTGGCTGAAGTCCCGGTAGTGAGTGCACCTAACAGCAAAACACACAGCGTCTAAAGAAGACAGCTGTGTGTCTCGTCGAAATATTGTACGTAAAATGAAGACAAAAGCTCGACAGCACACTCAAAAGCGTACGATTAATCAGGCCGGCCGCTGTGTCCGAGCGGTTCTAGGCGCTTCAGTAGGGAACCGCGCGACTGCTGCTGCCGCAGGTTCGGATACTGCCTCGGGCATGGATGTGTGCGATGTCCTTAGGTTAGTTAGGTTCAGGTAGTTCTAAGTTCTTGCGGACTGATGACCTCAGATGTTAAGTCTTATAGTGCTCAGAACCATTTGAATCATTTGAACCATTAATCAGGCATGCCGATAAAACGTGGAAATCACTGCTGTATTCTACGACCATTAGGTGAGAAATTTAAAAACTGAAAAATGTAAAAAGATCAACTTGTTACTGAAACGTACGAGGGTCGTTTAATAAGTAACGCAACACATTTCGTTTTCTGAAAGCACGTTGGTTTTCTTCAGCATTGCTATATACCACATTTTCCCCCACTCTTTTGGCTACAAAACATTTTTCAACATAATCTCCGTTCAGTGCTACGGCTTTACCCCGTCTTAACTGGGAGGGCCTTTTTCCCCCGCATAGCGCTGATTTACCTGTCGAAGTCAGAAACAAGGTCTGACTGCATGAATAACCTCCCCATCATCCACGTACTGCTTCCAGTGGAGTGCATCATTCATTGGACGAAACACATGCAAGTGGGAAGGTGCGAATTCGAGCTGTAGGATGCATGAGAAAGAACGGTTCACCGAAGTGTTGTGAGGTCCGCTCGGATGCGCACACGTCTGCGGGGCCTCGCATTGTCATGGAGAAAGAGAAGTCTGTTTGCATTTTTGTAGCGACGAACACGCTGAAGTCGTTTCTTCAGTTTCCTGAGGGTAGCACAATACATTTCAGAGCTGGTCATTGTACCATGAGGGAGGACATTAAATAGTATAGTTCCAGAAGACTGTCGCCATGGCTTTAGCGGCTGAGGGTGGGGTCTGAATTGTTTCTTCGTGGGAGGGATGGTGTAGTGCCACTCCTTGGATTTTGTTTCCGGTTCGAAGCGATGATCCCATGTTTCATCGCCTGTGACGATATTCGACCAAATATTGTCACTATCAGCCTCATAACGAGTAAGCAATTTCGCAAGCACCGACGATCCTTTTCTGCTCTAAAAAATGGTTCAAATTGCTCTGATCTCTATGGGACTTAACATGTGAGGTCATCAGTCCCCTAGACTTAGAACTACTTAAACTTAACTAACCTAAGGACACCACACACATCCATGCCCGAGGCAGGATTCGAGCCTGCGACCTTATCAGTCGCGCGGTTCCGGACTGAAGCGCCTAGAGCCGCTGGGCCACCGCGGCCGGCGTCTTGTTGCTCGAAATGTTCCTGTTAGTAACCCAGCGGGCACGCATCTCTGAGAAGCCCCAGCTGGTGGACTAACAATAGAGACGTCCAGTTGTGCAACGAGGTATTTGATTGTGATCCGCACATCCCCTCGAATGAGAGTGTCCGCACGTTCTAAAATCGCAGGAGTCATAGCTGTGTGCGGACAGCCAGTACGCGGGAGATGGGACAGGTCTGTGCGACCTTCTTGCGATGATGGCATACGTCTCGCCCAGCTACTCACCTAGCTTTTGTTCACTGCCAGCTCTCCGTAGACATTCTGAAAGCGTCTATGATTATCTGTGATGCTCTGGTCTTCCGCTAAATGAAACTCAATGACAGCTCTCTACTAATAACACAGCTCCGTTGCAGATTCAATTTTGAGGGCTACATATAGCGTCACTACGTGTCGGAACTTCAAGAACCCATGGAAACTGGAGTGGAAAAATTTAACGATGTCCCACAGCAAAGTTTGCATTTTTTCTACCTAAATTGGCCGAGAAAAAAATCTGTTACATTACTTATTGAACGCCCTTCGTTCTCATGGCTTCCCCCGTCCCTGACATTGCCAGCAATTCACACAGCCTACAATGTAGACAGGTGCTTGGTACACCAGGTGGCCTTATGACACGTAGTCGTAGTGCCAGGGCAGTGCAGACGGTCCGGCTGGCTGCATTTACTGCGCTCTCGCCCCCTCCCTCCGAACCGCGGGAGCGACCGGGTAGCGGCCACACCCTGTTCACTCTGCGCATGTGTGGCGGAACCAAGCCGTTGCCATAGCGACGGATGCTGCCGCGGCGCAGGACCTCCTCTGGCCCGCTGATCTCCGGGTCGGTTTGCAAGTTTTCCCTGCAAAATTTCGGCGAATTTCCCAAAATTCGGTGAAGTTTTTCCAGCTGCGATTTTTCACCCGGCAGTTTTCCGCACTTCGCGAGTATTTCAGTCGTTCGTTTTGCAGGGAAAAATTTTGTATGCCTTTCGTCCTCGTCGAGCGCGTCCACCTCTCCCCACCTCTTACAGCCTGGCACAGAAAGAACGTCGCACAGCTGGTTTTACCTAAAATCGCAAAATTTCGAGAATTTTTTTCTTTTTGTTTTCACTTGCCTGCAACATACTTTGTTACTGTTAAACATCAGTTCATGAGATGACACATATTTCATCAATTACGAATATTTGTGTCATTTTAAAATCTGTTACTAACACTTATTTAGTTACTTATTTACGTTTTTATTTCATCTGGCAATTTAGGGCTTATGGCCTTCACTTACACCTAACGAGACATTCTTGATAGCTTAACATTACAGTACGCGTAACACATCAACAGTAAATAATAATAATAAATAAAGTAATAATAATAATAATAATATGTTTATCGTTATTATTTTCTTTTTTCAATGTCCAACACAAAATTACCACCACACACACAGACATGGAAATCATAAGGCTAAACAACAACAAAAGACTCCTTACTTTACAAGAAAACTGCCACAGTCAGAAAACCATAACAGAAAAGAAACAATTTTTTCCTCCCCATCGCCTTCTATACACACACAAGCACAGACACACACACACACACACACACACACACACACACACACACAGATGCGTGATTTAATTATTAAAAAAGCGTAGTTTCACGGGTTAGCAAAGCTCACAACCTACACGAAAACAAACGAACAAACATGTATACTGTAATATTGTGCAGAGCGAGAACACATATAAAGCGTGAGGTTAAGTGTAAATAACGCAAATGCAGCTCTAGAAATACTGCAGAAAGGCAAAAACGTCCAGTTGTATATGTGAAACGATGTCTTTCGACGTTAGCCGCTGCTAAAAAGCGGGGGGGGGGGGGGGGGGGCGGCAGCAGTGGTCTGAAGAATATGTGAACAATACGCAACAAAATCTTAAGTAATTTGCATTCCAACTTCATAACCAAACGCTGTTTTTATCTAAAACATCCAAAAGCGTACAAACATATATACTCAACTTCCAGAATAATTTCAGAAGATGCTCTATAAATAAAATCGAAAGGCATCTGATCAAAAATTCTCCTTAATTAAAATTCAGTAAGCTTACGACGGAAATACCAATGACAACGCATAAAATTAACCCATATGAATATTTCACCAACTTATCCTTCTGAAATGAAGAAAATTATACAATATATCATAAATAAAAGCTCATTTGATTTTGACAGTGGTTCTAGCAGTGTGCTAAAGATTTATTCCCACATAATGAGCCCAGTATTATATGGAATACACAATGAATAAAAAATTCAACACGTTTGTTCACAGAGACTGAAATATGCCACAATTAAACCCCTCTTTAAGAAGAGTAATAAGAGAGAGATGTTAATAACTACCGACCTGTTTCACTGCTGACACCATTTTCCAAAATCTTTAAGAAGGTAATATATTCTGGAATAGTATCTCACCTTAGCAACAATAATATCCTCAGAAGAACACAGTTCCGGTTCCAGAAGAGTTCACAGATCAAATTTTACAGCAATTAAATAATAAAAAGGGCATGTTGATCTTTTCTGCGCCCTTTCTAAGATTCTGCCAGTGTGAAGCACTGTATTGTCGTAGATAGATTGAAATTTTATGGGATTGGTGGTACAGCCTACCAATGGACAACGTCATATCGAACCAAAAGACTACAGAGAGTTGTACTTCGAAATTTAACCAGTATAGAATGAGGATGCAATACTGACTATGCGAAATCACGTACTGGATTCCCTAAGGCCCACTCTTAGGTCCATGATTGTTCCTTATATATGCAAACGATCTTCCATCTAATATGCAACAACCAGAATTAGTTCTTTTTGCAGATGACACAAGTATTGTAGTCAATGCAAGCATATATTCAGAAGAGGGAGAAAGGGTAAAAGATGTTCTTAAAGGTATCATTGATTGGTTTTCAGCAAATGGTTACAATGTCATTTTTTAAAAGACACAAAGTATTCAGTTCTGCACACTTATGGGACTACACCAATGTTAAATGTAATACAAGGTGAGGAAATAGTAAATAGGGTGAAATTCGTAGGTGTCTATATCAAAGAGAATTTAAACTGGAAAAAGGCCATTTTTATTCTCCTAAAACAACTTAGTTCAGCTACATTTGCACTTAAAATCATTGCAGATCTTGAGAAAAGACAAATCAGTAAGATACCATATTCTGTATATCTTCATTCATTAATATCACACGGAATAATGTTCTGGGGTAACTCATCTTTAAGAAAAAAAGTGTTCATTTTTCAAAAACTGCAAGCATAATATGTTTGTGTTCACCCTTGATCATCACTGTTCCTTCACAGTATATTTATTCCCTCACGAAGTTTGTTGCAAGTAATTCGCTACAGTTCAAAAGAAATAATGATGTATATAGTTACAACACAAAATGGAAAAATAACATTTATTATTCCATGTTATGGTTGTTATTAGCACAGAAAGAGGTACACAATGCTCCAACAAAAAATTTGAATCAACTTTGAAATATAGAAGGGTCTTGGTTTCCCAATTTCGTTTCAAAATTTCATCAGACTGAAGCTGCAGAATAAACTACAAGAAAAATTAATGTTAGCCAATGCATACATAATAACATAAATATGCAGGTCACGATTCTATATTCAGAAATTTCCATTATTTTTGCGCTTACATTATCATCAAACTTTAGTACAAATCTCACGAAAGTGAGCAAATAGTCTGAACACAATGCAGACCTCATATCATGTAGGCATATTTGACAATGTCGTTGTCTATTCGAATGGAGCCTGAGCCAAACTGATGTGAGATCAAGCTATCAAAGAAGTAAACGAATGCCAGTAGGTGGCACTAGCATTAACCATAGAAAGCAAACCAATGAAAAACTTCACAAACAACTGTGCACTGCGATTAAGTACATGTCAGAATCTCGTGAACAACGCGACAAAGATATATTTATGCTATTTTTATGGAGGAGAAACTCAAATGCTTACAGCATGAAATGTGCGTCGTTAGACAGCATTGATAACAACGTTACAGAGAAAGTTGTTAGTCAAGAACCAGAACGGAAGACATATTTGCAACCAATAACTGGTGTGGCATAATGCAAACATAAAACAGATATAGATAAGAAATAAAACGTAAGTTGTGAAGGAATAAGTTTACAACCGCATTAAATAAAACGTTACATAGTATCACCAAAAGTAATCACATTTTAATACAAGAACATATAATAAAAGACTTAACAGAATGATAAGTGCGCCAGTATTAGTGGCAACAACTCGAAATGGAATGGAAATATCATGCAATCAAACGGATTTTTTTTTTAAATTTTGTCTTAATGTTGCAGTGTTAGATCATACAACTGTCCAGCTGTTATCAGTTTGCAACCATCACAAAATGAAATGTTACGTAAGTATGACCAACTGTAATCATTCCAATAGTAGAACAAATAATGGATGCTGTACCACATAACCATTTAGGTAAGCGTAGCAGAGTGTCAACAAATTGAAATAAAATGGAAGCAAATATAACAATTTTTTCTTTATTTTATATTAGGAAAATATAATATTAGAATGTGCTTAAAGTGGATGCGTGAGAATATCCAAAAAAACATCTTAGCGTATTGTTTCTGAGGATGTAAAGTTACGATCATTGGTTGACAAAAACTGATGCCTAGGTAGTCGTGCAGTTAGTCATAGTCATGTAACATTTCATTTTGTGGTGGTTGCAAACTTGTAACAACGGGACTGTTATATGATCTTGTACTACACCATTAAGTGAAAAAAATTACGAAAATCCCTTTACTGTATAAATGTTCATTATTTATTTCATGTTGTTGCCACTAATCTGGGTTCACCTAAGTGATTCTATTACATGCCATTTATTATACGTTCGTCTACTTTAATGTGACTGCATTTGGTGATAGTATGAAACACTTTATTTCACTTTCCTTCACAACTTACATTTTATTTCTTATCTATAACGGTTTTATGTTTACATTTTACCACACCACTTACTGGTTGTAAATAGGTCTCCTGTTTCTGATTATTGATTAACGACTATCTATGTAACGTTGTTCACGATGTTATCTGCACATTTTGTGCAGTCAGTTTATGAGTTTCTATTCCATAAAGTACCATAAATGCATCTTCCCAATGCAGAGTTGTTTGTAAAATTATTTTCCTTGCTTTCTGTGGTCAGTTTCAAGTAGACAATGGCACCGTCAAATACATCTACATGAGATGAGATCTGTATTGTAGTCAATATATGTGCTCACATTCGTGAGGTTTGTACTAAAGTTTGATTTTAATGCAGGTATAATACTAACTTAAATTTCCGTTTATAGAATTCTAAGATGCATACTTACGTTATTATGTACATATTTTCCATCGTTAATTTTCTTGTACACTTTATTCCACAGCTTGAGTCTGACGATGAAATTTTGAAACGCGTAATGCTCAACAAAGAAGTTTGCAGTCAAGACCTTTCTATATTTCAAAGTTTGTCCAAATCTGAATGGTCGCCTGCATCTACTATAGATGCATTTCTCCATCAAGTAATGCAATTTTAATTACTTAACCGTTGATATAAAATCTCAGACAGCAATGTAAAATATGAAAAAAACTGAAAAGTTTCTCCTTGACGACTCCATCTGTTCCCTGGGAGAATTTCTATTCTTGTAGATTGTAAAAGGTGTTGGGTAGGAAGTACTAATTCACGTCTGTGCATTTAAGAAAAGTAAATAAATAAAATAAAAAATAAATGAAACACTTATAGTTTTAATCGGTGAACCATGATTTGGCCTTACACGTTTATTCCCTAAATAATTGCATGCGAACACTATGTTCAGCATTTAGCCAAATTTACAAATGAATTTGCGATGTGAATGTATAATGGCTCTTTCATTGGAGAACGACTCTGTTATTGATATTAGATTTATCTATTGCCATACATTGTTCATTCCGTTCATTATTCGCCTTCAATGTTCTTTGCGGTCTCTGACAGAATTACAAGTGTTATAATAAAATAGTTATAAAATTCTTCCCATAACCCACGCTGAGGAAATTACGCAACAAGAGAAGCGCATTATCAGAAGAGAATACATATTCTGAGTTGCCTTCAGACACAGTTCTGCTGCAACACGAATAACAGGTGCAACGGTGCAGCAACTGGGAATACCCTACACACATGAAGTACGTTGAACATTACGATTCTTGTGGGTTAAACGGCTAAAATGCACAAGGATTCACCGAGAAATTCTGGACGTATATTGACCAAATGCAGTGCCACGTCCAGAGGTTGTGAAATGGTACAACAACCTGTCGAGACAGCACAGACGCGAGTGATATTGATCGGGAAGGAAGGGTATCGACAATGACCAAGAGGACAATGTCCAGGCAATTGATGAACTGAATCGTATCCGTCGCAGATTTTCCAACGATGAGGATGTTCACACAACGGTTCTCGAAAGCCTCCGTGCCCAAGTAGCGGATTTCAATCGGCGAGAGACTGAACAATTGGTAGAACGCACCGAGCGATGTTTACAGAAGTTTGGTGACAATGTTGAAAAATAGTGCCACGGATCTGTGTGAGTTGTAGCGTAGCAAACAGTAAAACTTACTTGGTCTGCCAAAATACTCGTAATGTGTAATTGAATTTCCGAAATTCCTTCGTACAATGTCATCGACAAACCGCAAAGCTTTTATTTCTACTACTTGCAATTTAATTACTTTACGTAATCTCTTTTTAGTTTCATTCACTACTTCCTCAGTGCACAGATTGAATAACACTGGGGATAGGTTGCGATTCTATCTCACTCTGTTCTCAACTACTGCTTTCCTTTCACGTCGTTTGACTTTTACCAATGCAGTATGGCTTCTGTACAAGTTGTAAATAACCTTACGCTCTTTGTATTTTATAACTGCCGCTTTCAAAATGTCAACGAATGTGCTCAAGTAACACATTGTCAAAAACTTCCTCTAAATCTACAAAACACTATAATTTGGGTTTTTGTCCAGTCTATCTTCTAAGTTAAGTCATACGGTCAGTACTATCTCGCATACTTCTACATGGCTTCGGAAGCCAAATTGATCTTCCTCGAGGTTGGCTTCTATATAGCAAAACTCTTTAGTAAGTATTAAGTACCAGTATTTTGAATCCATCATTTATTACTCTGATGATTAGGGAACACTGACGCCTGTTAGCACCTACTTTGTTTGGAACTGGAATTATTACAGCCTTCTTGAGATTTACGGTTATTAGGCCTGTCTCATACATCTTGCATATTGGTAGGAATAGTTTTATCACGGATAGTTCTCCTAAAGATCTTAGTTATTCTGAAGCAATGTCATCTAATACATTTTCTTTGGTCCTATTTATTTCTTTCATAGTCACATTCTTCCCCAGTATCAGGCATCGCGTGTCTTCGTCTACTTCCTCTAAACTATGTCATGTCTCAAAGCTTCCCGTTTGTCTTCCATTTTACTCATTTTTCCTGTCTGAGCTAATCATTGCCAGTGCTCCCTTTGAAACTCTAAGACAACCTCTGGTTCTCATAAAATCTCCATGTGTCATCTTTTTAATTTCATACCTTGCTACAATTTCTTTAGCTTCAATCTAGCCAATAGATTAAGGTCAGAATCCGCAGTTAGTTCTACTAATATTTTGTAGAGTAAACTCTAATTTCTAAATCTCCATCTTATCATTATACAATCCGTCTCAGTAGTTCCAGTGTCTCTATGACACTTCCACGTTTACAGTCTTCTTACACAATCCTTAAATAAATTATTGGTAACGATTCGAAATTAGTAGGCAGCTAGCCATTTTATTCCTTTACCCCAGTCCATTATCTTTGACTATTTCTCCTTCTCTTTCGTTTCTTACTAACAAATTCCAATTCTCATAACAATTATTATACTCCCATTTCCGTTACATAATCTGAATTATTTCTTTTATGTCGCCATATATTCTCTCAAGTCTGCGTCTGTAGCTGAACGTTCAGAGCAGATGGCTGCCATGCGGAGGACTCAGGTCCGATTCCGGAACTGGATTTTTTCCTTGGTCGAAGGACTGGTACGGGATGCACTCTAGCTTGTGATGTCATCTGTGGAGCTATTTGATTGAGGAGCAGCGGTTTCATTGTCTGGAAAGTCGGCGAAACGGCCGGGGGAGCGCTGTGATGACCACATTCCCCTCCATACAATATCTCTGTGACGCCCTATGGAATATATTCTTTCAAACTCGTCATCAGCTAATAGGTCTATAAACTTGTGCCACTGTGATTTACGGAATGACTAAGTTGATACAGTGTCTGTATATTACAGATACAGCTATTGTAATGTTTACAACAGCTGTATTCGTTGAAGCAGTGCCTGTTGCTTCAGAGATGCAGGCATGTCTGAAGGACATTGTAATGTAATATGCAGGTACTGTATTGACACAGAAATTGTGTAAATCATTGGTAGATATGCCTAAATAGGTTAAAACGACGATAGTAAAAATTTGTCTCACCCTGCGGGAAACACAAAGTGCGAAAATAGGGCATATGGACAAGTATATGACTCATAGAAGTTTGGGTCGGTCCGGAAGGCACGCACAGATAGCCGAAGTGGCTGAGGCGACTGCCCTTGAAGTGCAGGAAACTCGCATTAGAGTCTCGGTCCAGAAATAAAATTTTCGTGTGTCAACAAGAAAATGTACAGTTGACGTCCAACAGTACTCTGAACTTCCGAATCCATTTCGCTACTATGTTGGGAGTTGGCTTTGTCTCTGTATCTAAGCTCTTAATGGTTGGTCACATGTATTCTTTTTTCTTATTCATTAGTAGAGTTAATCGTGCGTTATTCCTTTTTTACTCGTAATTTATGTTGATAATCCTGTACTCGCTTGACCAGAAGTCCTGTTTCTTTGTTATCGCACCTCACTAATCCCACTGTAAATGATTTCAGACTCCCTATTTCTTTTTTCAGATTCTGTAGCGTACCTATCCCATTAAAGGATCTTACATTCTGCACCCCGATCTGTGAAACGACAGTTTTTTTTTGTTCTGATAACAATATACACGTGAGTAGTTCCGACCTGATGATTGGACTGTGGGTCTATTTTACCTCCGGAATGTTTTGCCGCATATGATGCCATCGTCACTGAGCCATACAGTTAGAACTGCATGTCCTCCTGAAATACTTCTGCCGTTCGCAGTACCAATATCGCCAAGGGCAGGTTACAAGAGATCAGGCAATCAACCAAAGTGGTGCCCAAGAAACTACTGAAAAGGGGACTGCACCTCTTCAGGAGCGATATGTCAGTCTTGTCTCTCCAGATACACACACACCTCGGATGTGGTTGCACCTGCAGTACAGTTAATCGTATCGTTGAGGTGCATCTAAGGATACAGCATACTGCATGACGGTTCCGATACAATTTTTTCCTATCGTCTCCTTTCTTAGCCAAATTTTCTTAATCCGCGAGGCTGCAGTGAAGTAACATATGGATGTAAGCCAAAAAGTACACTATCACGCATCTGTTAGAGGCTAAAACAACTTAGTTATCTCAAGGCACTTACAAGTGCTTTCACACAGTATCTTGGGTGATGGAACAGTAAATTTCGCAATAGTTTTTCAAGATTTTACATATATGTAAGATTAAAAAAATAATAATGTTGAGATAGCTATAATATGAAATTATTATGTACTAAATGTTGCAATTTTGCATGAGAGATTTCCGCTGAACATAATTTTACTGTCGATACTACAGTAGTTGCAATAAGTACATTATGGAGCAAATGAGAGGTATGAACTCGTCATCTGGACTGAGAAACTGTGGTTCGTTTTTGGGTCACCTTAAGGATCGATGCATTCGAAGTATGGATTGAGTTTACGGTATAAAAGTACGCAAATGTTATACGAAAATATTAGCGAGTGCAGTGCACCAATGTGAGAGTATGAGGATTGTATTATGTATTTGTTTTACGTTATTGGCTTATGTGAAGTATGGACACAGATAGAATACGGGCTAATAGTACGCAGTAAAAGTATCAATGTATTGCACGAAGTGAAATTGTTACAGGTAGCTTTAAAAATCTGGTATCTTAACAAATGAGATAATGTGTTTAGCTACTTTTTCAAGCGTCTGAATGTTTATAGCGTCACATCTAATGAACCATGTGTCTTATAATGATGTAATTTGGTAGGTACATTTAGTGGCCTGTGTGCATACAGTTTGTAAAATTTGTTGCGAATAGAATAGCAAAGACGCAACCAAGTAAAAAGAAAAATGTAATGCTCAAGCTTTACTGCATCGACAGCGAAAATGTAGTAAGTTATAAACTTCCTTCCTTTCATTATTTTGGGTGAGTGTACGTGTGTATGGGTGGGGGGGGGGGGGGCGAGAAAAAAAAACATAAGCAAAGCTGGTTGGAACTGCTCCCGTTCTCAAGTACTGGATGAATATAATCTGGATAACTTGTGTGCCATAGATTACACTGCTACAAGAAGTATACACAGTTTCTAATTTCAATATCTGACTTATTGTGTCGGACATTTAACATTAGATTGTAACAATAAGTATTTTAAATTTTTAAATTCCGTCGGAGATTACACGAAACACTGAAAATTGTGTTTTGTTACCTTTGAAAGCCGTTAGGTAGGCAACTGGCATCTAGATTTGGTGAGTGTTTTAGCCGTTTAATAATACAGGTGTTTATATGCATTGAAAATTCACATCTCATTTAGAAAAAAAAATAGGTAGTTACCTGTATATTTGCTATAGAATCCGTTACGCAATTTTGCGATGGTGCTATGTTGTCAGATAAATGATATAATAAATGCGATTTAGCCATATTTTTGTAAAATTAGTGTGCTACTATGGGTATTATACATGCAAGCCACGCTACAGTGGAAAGTTCCATGGTTCGTGAGAAGAGAGACTGTCACAGTAGTTACTGTCTATACCAACCAATGAAAACGCTGCCGCCGAAATTTCAACTTCGTATCACTATTAATTTAAGTAGTATATGAATTACATAACACTAAAATTGATAAGAATTCATTTATAAAATTCAGTGTGTGAACTACAAAAAAAAACATGTTGGCTGATGCAGCTTTGTTATACACCGTGTTAACTGATATGTGGTAAACCTCTGAGGACTTAAAAAGAAATAAAAAGGTCAAACATAAATATGATCAATTTTTCGTTTTCACAGTTACAAACAGTTTTTTGTTGTTAGTTGTTTGCTTCGTTTGTCTTTTGGTTTCAGATTTGTGTCTTGGTTCTACAGACTTTTTTCTTTGCAGATGTTGTCTCCCGATGCTAAATGAAATGCTCAACATATCTACCATTAACTCTAACACAAGCTTCTAAACACCGCATCATGAATTGTCTTACTCGCTTTCATGTTCCAGGTATCTGCTGAAATCCTTCTTGAACAAGCTGGCGAAGAATGTCAAAATTTGCAGGTTTTGAATACACTATGTGCCTGAAATGCTCCCAAAAATAAAAATCCAATGGACTGAGAACAAAAGATCGTGTAGGCCAAGATGTTGCCAGCACTATCTATTCATTTATTCGGGAAAAGCTGAATTAAAATAATTCTTGCTTGCATCGTGCATGAACCATAATTCCTGACGTAAGTATGGCGGAACGTCATCGAAAAACATTTCAGTGTTTCATTAGAAATCCTCTATATGATGGTCCTGTCAGCGTCCCTTGGGAAATGAAAGCATCAGTTCATCTGCTTCCAATTACCCCAGTCCCTATATTCACGCTAAACTGTTGTTGATGTCTTTCCAGAATTGCAAAGGATATACATCCGCCCATACGTAAAAGTTCTGAAAATGCTGCATTCCATTTCTGGTCAACTTTGTATCATCAGTGAATATGGTAGACAGAAAGTGTCCGTCCTGAGCTTTTCGGGACCGAAAACCTGTTTCTATACTAACTTGAACTTGTTGAAGATCGTACGCATAAAGGAGTTGCTCTCGTAACTCTTTCCACTCGGAAATCGCCGATTCGATTCCTGGTGGGGAATGATTGTTCAGTGCACATTAAAAACTAATCCAGTACGCAATGCAGAGTCAGCTTCCACTACTGGTTGTTTCTGAATAATATATTTGAGAAGAAAGAAAATACCTGTAGATTCAAAAAACTTGAAAACAAAATGACAGAAACGGAGCGGATACGTAACAAAAAATGGCTGTAACTAATGAAATAAAAAAATTGAACATATGTACATTCATGTACGAGGAGCGTTCAATAAGTAATGCTACATGTTTCTTGCGAAAGCGGGTTTATTTATCGAGAATTACAGTACCCCACACTATACCCCACTTTTTTTAGCTACAAAACCCTATTTTTGAACATTATCCCCGTTCAATGCAACGACCTTTTGCCACCTCACTGGGATGACCTGTATTCCTGCATGGTACCACTCTTTAACCTCCCCATCATCCACGTACTGCTTCCCGAAGAGTGCGTCCTGCATTGGATCAGAAAGGTGAAAATCGGAAGGTGCGATATCTCGGCTGTAGAGTGAATAAGAAAGAACAGCCCAATAAAGTTTTGTGACCTGCTCTCTAGTGTGCAGACTTTTGCGAGCCCTTGGGTTGTCACGGAGAAGGGGAAGTTCCTTTCCATTTTTGTGCCGAAGAACAAGCTGAAGTCATTTCTTCAGGTTCCAGAGGGTAGCACGATTGATTTCAGAGTTGATCGTTGCACCATGAGGAAGGACAAAAATCAGAATAACCCCTTTAGAATCAAGACCGTCACCATGACATTACCCGCTGTGGGTGCGGTTTGAACTGTCTCTTCGGAGGGGAGATAGTGTGGCGCCACTCCATTCACAGCCGTTGTGTTTCCAGTCCGAAGTGATGAACCCAATGATGACAGGCTCCTCGCCCAACGATTCACTATGCTTTTGTTCACTGCCAAGTGTTCGTAGACATTCTGCAAGAGCCTGTAAATATCAGCGATGCTCTGGTTTACCGCCAAAAGAAATTCAATGACAACTCTCTGCTCGTAATATACCTTCGGTACCGATGCCATTTTAAAGGCTACGTGTAGCTTCGCCAAGTAACGGGACTTCATGAAACTGTAGGGGCTGAAATGGGAATAGTCCACAACGTCATACAACAAATTCAGCGTTTTCTTCAACCAAAATCGGGTGACAAAGGAATGTGCTACATTACTTACTGAGCATCCCTCGAATATATTTATGTACACTACTGGCCACTAAAACTGTTACATCAAGAAGAAATGCAGATGATAAACGGGTATTCATTCTGCAAATGTATTATACTAGAACTGACATGTGATAACATTTTCACTCCTATGAAATTAGTACCCAGAACAACCACCTCCGGCCGTAATAATGGCCTTGATGGGCCTGGGCATTGAGTCAAACAGAGCTTCGATGGCGTGCACAGGTACAGCTGCCCACGCAGCTTCAACACGATGCCACAGTTCATCAAGAGTAGTGACTGGCGTATTGTGACGAGGCAGTTGCTCGGCCACCATTGACCAGACGTTTTCAGTTGGGGAGAGATCTGGAGAATGCGCTGGCCAGGGCAGCAGTCGAACATTTTCTGTATCCAGAAAGGCCCGTACAGGACCTGCAACATGTGGTCGTGCATTATCCTCCTGAAATATAGGGTTTTGCAGGGATCGAATGAAGGGTATAGCAACGGGTCGTAACACATCTGAAATGTAACGTCCGCTGTTCAAAGTGCCGTCAAGCCGAACAAGAGGTGATCGAGACGTGTAACCAATGGCACCCCATACCATCACTCCGGGTGATACGCCAGTATGGCGAAGATCAATACTGGCTTCCAATGTGCGTTTATCGCGATGTCGCCAAACACGGATGGGACCATCATGATGCTGTAAACAGAATCTGGATTCATCCGCAAAATGACGATTTGCCTTTCGTGCACCCAGGTTCGTCGTTGAGTACACCCTCGCAGCCGCTCCTCTCTGTGATGCAGCGTCAAGGGTAAACGCAGCCATGGTCTCTAAGCTGATAGTCCATGCTGCTGCAAATGTCGTCGAGCTGTACGTGCAGATGGTTGTCGTCTTGCAAACGTCCCCATTTGTTAACTCAGGGATCGAGACGTGGCTGCACGATCCCTTACAGCCATGCGGATAAGATAGCTGTCATCTCGACTGCTAGTGATGCGAGGCCGTTGGGATCCAGCACGGCGTTCCGTTACTACCCTCCTGAACCCATCGATTCCATATTCTGCTAACAGTCATTGGATCTCGACCAACGCGAGCAGCAATGCCGCGATACGATAAACCGCAATCGCGATAGGCTACAATCCCACCTTTATCAAAGTCGGAAACGTGATGGTACGCATTTCTCCTCCTTACATGAGGCATCACAACAATGTTTCACCAGGAAAAGCCGGTGAACTGCTGTTTGTGTATGAGAAATCGGTTCGAAACTTTCGTCATGTCAGCACGTTGTAGGTGTCACCAACGGGGTGAACCTTGTGTGAATGCTCTGAAAAGTTAATCATTTGCATATCACAGCATCTTCTTCCTGTCGGTTAAATTTCGCGTCTGTAGCACGTCATCTTAGTGGTGTAGCAATTTTAATGGCCAGTTGTGTATATTCATTCTGCAGAGGTTCCGCATGTATGAATGAATACCCTGTATATTCTGATCAGCCCATTAAAATCCACAGGAATAACCCAGTTTCATTGGCGTGTGTTATCAACCGGGGGCCAAAAATCGCCCTGCGGCAGACCGAGAACAGCAGGCCTCCATCGGTTCCCGTCCCCCCTCCTCAGCCGCCCGCAGACGCGTCTAGAGACACGCAGGCCGGCCTGGCACCTGCACAGTGGGGGCTGGCGGCTGGCGAGCGAAATCGACGCCCGGCAGGTGCGCCGCCATGAATAATGCAGGGCGTCGGTGGCGGACCCCCCGGCGTCGCGGCGGCGTAATTCCCAGCCTGCCTCCCGCCAGAGGCCAATTAAACGTTTTTCCGCGCTCTCGGCACTCGGCACTCGCCTGCTGCGGCCGGCGGGACGCAACAATGGAATTTACTGGTCGCTCCGCGCTGAGATATTTGCCGCGTGCGCCGCCGCGCATTTCCATAGCGACGGGTTGCCGACGCACCGCGCGGCGCTGCGCGGCGATGCCAATCTCTGGCGTGTCGCGGAGGCGGGGGCGTCAGCCGCGAAGCCGGAGGTTCGACATTCGCAAGTAGCCGCACTTTACTCTTACTTTACTTTACTCTTCTCTCCACCATAAAGGACTAATGTTCTTTACGTTTATAAACTATAGGAAAACACGTTGAATGTGCAATATGTACGACAACCGAGAGGTTACAACAAGAATGGAAGTCGAGAAGCAATGTGGTCAGATTAAACAAGGTGAAAGACAAGAGTGCTCCTTTCACCGCTACTGTTCGATCTACCCGGTGGTTTCGAGATGAAGTCACAAACTTACAGGGATGATGGCGAAAGCCTAATCAGTTTGAGGTAAGGGACTGACTCTCCGGAAACGACCGAGTCGTAAGGGAAAGTCATTCTGATACCTCTGACAGTGGACCACACCTATCGGTGATTAAACGTGTTGAATGTGCAATATGTACGAAAACCGATAAGTTACAACAAGAATGGAAGACGAGGAGCGATGTGGTCAGAGTAAACAAGGTGTAAGACAAGAGTGCTTTGTTCACCGCTACTGTTCGATCTACACGGTGATTTCGAAATGAAGTCACAAACTTCTAGATATGATGGAGAAAGCCCAATCAGTTTGAGGTAAGGGACTGCCTCTCAGGAAACGACCGAGTGGTAAGGGAAAGTCATTCTGATACCTCTGACAGTGGACCACATGTACCGATGATTCAGAGGTGGCAGTATAAACCAAAGCAAGAAAAAAGTCTAGTAAACGTGGGTCATAACGTGCATACCTTAACAGCTGCAAGCACTTGTTCGTCTCTGCCATCGCGAAACACATCTCTACCGCTGAACAAGTGTCCATAGGTCTAAATGTACTCCTTTAAAGCCCAGGTTTACTACACATTTTTTTCTTGTTTTGGTCCATTCTACCGCATCAGAAAGCTGCCTGTCCTATAGTCTTAGCAGCAACAGTAATGGTACATTAATTTCACAGTCAGAGGTATTTGCACGATTTTCATTTACAACTTTCGACTTGGTCGTTTCCGGACTAGGGTCCGTTGCATCAAATTGATACATTTACATTCTCCATCACCCTTGAAAGTTTATAACACCATTATGAATTCACATGTATACACCAAAGAAGCAATGACCGAAATAAAAGATAGGTTCAAGAGTACGATTAAAATTCAGGATGAAAACAATCAGTGTTGACATTAAAAAAAAGTTCAAATGTGTGTGAAATGTTATGGTACTTAACTGTTAAGGTCATCATACCCTTACACTCTACTTAATCTAAATTATCCTAAGGACAAACACACACACCCATGCCCGAGGAAGGACTCGAACCTCCGCCGGGACCAGCCGCACAGTCCATGACAGCAGCGCGTTAAACCGTTCGGCTAATCCGAAGCGGCTGTTAACATTCGCTGACGTCATCGCTATCCTTAATAAAAACGCAAAATAATTAAAAGATATAATGCATGAAAAGAACAGCCTACTGATCATAGAATAAGACTAATGCGACGATAGACGAAAGTAACGGGGAGCAATCGAAATGAGATTATTTAGAAATTTAACGTAACAATCTGGATCAATAAAATAGAGAAAATAGTGAAAGTTAAGGAATTCTTCCACGCTGGAAGCAAAATAAAGTGTTTAAAATGAAAAAAAAATCCTTTATTTTCGTGGTTACCGGTTTCGGTCAGTTTTTTACTATCTTAAGGCCTCATACCATGATGGTAGGCGGTGGCGGTGAACGGAGCACCAATTATGACTCCATAAACATCGACTGATCAGTTCATGTTCGTGGAGTCCTAACCTCTGCTCCGTTCACCGCCATCCCCTGCCAACGTATTACGAGGTCTGAAGATGGTTCAAAAGTGACCGAAACCAGTAACCACAAAAATAAAGTTTTTTTGCGGCCGAGACGGTTTGTGTTCATTTTAAAGTTCTAAAGAAATCTATGTTCTCCACGAGAAAGCTTCTCAAATATTACTGAAATAAGTGTGACGGACAAAACAGGACGGATATAAAACGCCGACTGGCAGAAGCAAGAAGGCATTCCTGTTTAGAGGGTTCTACTACTATCAGCTATTGGCCTTACACTGAGAAAGAAATTTCAGGAGACGTACGTTTAGAACAAATCATTGCACGGAACTCAATCATGGACTCATGGAATATGGAAAAAAGTATTAAATGGCTCTGAGCACTATGGGACTTAACATCTGAGGTCATCAGTGCCCTATAACTTAGAACTACTTAAAGCTAACTAACCTAAGGACATCACACACATCCATGCCCGAGGCAGGATTCGAACCTGTGACCGTAGCGGTTACGCGGTTCCACACTGAAGCGTCTAGAACCGCTCGGTCACACTGGCCGGCAAAGTATTAGACGTAATGGTATTGAAGTATGTTGAATACTAGGTGGAGTCATAAGACAGGGAATGATGAGGTTTTGCGCAGAACCGTAGAGGAAAGAGTCCTATGGTGAATACTGACTAGACAGAGGTACAGGACGACAGGCAATGTGCCGAGACATAAGACGATATATTACAGGTACTAGAGGGAACTCTAGAAGTTGAAAGCTGTAGGAAATGACAGACTGTAGTATGTGCAACAAATAATTGTCAGGTACCATTCTCAGGTGAAGAGCTAGGAACAGGAGAGAAAGTTGTGGCGGGCACCCTCAGACCAGTCAGAAGATCGATTACCAGAAAAAAAGCCATAATACGGTACAAGACAACTGGCGTGAAGACTTTGCTGACAGAAGAAGTACTGCAATTGATAACGAAGGAGGAAAACACAACAAAGAGACTCTGAAAAACAGGAGCCTATACAGCAATAAAAGCCAATATGGTATGGAGTCAAGAGGAAGTGCAAGCAAGGTGATGTCAAATGCATGCGGAAAAAGGTCAAGAAATAGAAAATGGTCCGCGGATGCTTGAGTCAAGTACAGAGGAAAGTCAAAATAAAATTGAAAAAAAATAAAGGGGAGCCGTCTGCATTAAGAGTGCGAGAGGAGAGAGCGTAGAGGTCGAAATAGTAGTATAGGGGGGGGGGGGGGGGGGGGGGGGACGGACTCGATTTGTAATACATAGGGGATCCACTATTAGAGTCAGACTTTCAGATGGATTTGGAACACGTGCCATTGAAACAAAGAGAAAGGTATGGATAATAGTTCTTAGCAATTTCTAAACTCAACTGCGACTGTGGAAACTAAATGTTTATTTACGTTATTGCGTAGAATCTACGAGACTGGGGATGTAACGTGAGACGTACCGGAGGAAACCATCCGCATAATGCCGAAAATAACAAAGACACATTATTTAGAGATCTATCGCACAGTCATTTAAACAGCTCATGTGTCGGCCTTTATGATAATAGCACTATACAGAAGAATGGAAAAGCAAACTGAAGATCTGTTAGGTAATTGTCGGTTTGGCTTTAGGAAAAATGAGAGAGGCTTAACGAAAAGCAGCTTCATGAGATTTGTCAGCATATAAAAAGCATTCGACAAGATAAAATCGTGTACGACGATTGACTTTCTCATGTAAGGTACGGTAAGTGACGGGTAATGTACAATGTGTACAGGCACCAACGGGAACAGTAACAACGGAAGATAAAGAGAGAAGGATACTGATCAAGAAGTGCTTGAGGAAGGGAAGCAGTCTTCCTGCTTTATTGTTCAACATGCACATCGAAGCAGCAGTGGCGGGAATAAAAGAAAGGTTCAAGAGTGGGATTAGAATGAAGGTGAAAAGACATCAATTATAAGAATCACCGATGGCCTTGCTGTCGTTAGTGAAAATGACGAAGAGTTACAGCACGTGTTGAATGGAATGAACAGCCTAATGAGTACAGATTATATATTGAGAATAAACAGAAGAAAGACGAAAGTAATGAAGAGTCGCAAAAATGAAATTAGAGATAAACTTAACATTAGAATGAGTGCTCACGAAGTGGACGAAGTGAAGGATCTTTTTAATTAAGAGGAAACTAACAAATGACAGAAGAATCAAAGAGCTACAGAGAAGCAAACTAGCTCCGGTTAATAGAACTTTCCTCACTAAAAGGAAATTTCTTAGTGTATTATTGTACGAAAGTGAATCATGAACAATAGGAAAACCGGAAAAGAAGACATTAGAAGTGTTTGAGGTCTGATGGTACGGAACAAAGTTGAAAATAGGAGAAGGCGTGATAAGATAAGAAATAAGGAAATATACTGCAGAATAGTAGAAGAAAAGAGCATTTTGAAAACACAGATTAGGAGAAGGAACAGGACTATAAGGCACCATCCTGCTAGAGCGAGCCTCAGGTGCTACAACATATAAAGAAAGTCTAAAGAAACAGCAAGATGAGTATCGACTCTTGATTCAGACATTGCCAGATGCCGTTCAGCGCTAACAAATGTAATGTACTGTGCATAAATAGGCAACAACATTCATCATTCTTTCATCATCTGATCGCCGAAAAATCGTTGGAAGGGACTCAAATTGTTAAGTGTCCCTTACTACAGGTATTACAAGTCGAATGTTTTGAGGCTGGTTAATATCTGCTAATACGTGATGAAAGAAGAAGCACTAACGGTTATTTTCCTCTGGTTGATTGGTGAGGAGAGTACAGGGACTAAACTGCAGGGTCAACAGTCCTTATTTATTTTCCCTGTGCAGTAGAATAGATGATGAAATGCGGACCCGTGGATGGAAAACGGTTAGTCTATACTGACAACCGTAGTCCACTCTCTGGAGCAGTTATAACCACGCAGAAATCATCTGGTCTTAAAATTTGTGAGGTGTTAGCGTGTGTGTGTGTGTGTGTGTGTGTGGTGTGTGTGTGTGTGTGTGTGTGTATGTGTGTGTGTGTGTGTGTGTGTGTGTGTGTGTGTGAGAGAGAGAGAGAGAGAGAGAGAGAGAGAGAGAGAGAGAGAGAGAGAGAAAAGACTGTGATTCATTGGCAGAATCCTCAGGTGTCGTCCACCCTCGAGGGATGTAAGTTATAAAACTACAGATCGAATTATACTTCCGATTCGTTTTTAATGTGAGAAACTTACCAGATGAAATTGATAGAGGAAGCAGACACGATCGAAAGAAGAGTAATGCATTTTGTTACGGAATCGTTTAGTAACCGTGAAATCGCCAAGAAAATGCACATATACCTCCAGTGACAAATGGTTCAAATGACTCTAAGCACTATGGGACTTAACATCTGAGATTACCAGTCCCCTAGACTTAGAACTACTTAAACCTAACTAACCTTTCGACATCACACACATCCATGCCCCAGGCAGGATTCGAACCTGCGACCGTAGCAGCAGCGCGTTTCCCGACTGAAGCGCCTTGAACCGCTCGGCCACAACGGCCGTCTTGTGTAGTGACAGACAGTACCCGAGATGCGTCACGGTGTCGTTTTCTGTCAAAAATCCGAAAGAATACGTTTCTAGAAGAGTCAGCCAACAATGCTGCGCAAACACTGTCTCCACGTACGCGTACACCACGCAAACATTTGGGATTACTCTCGTCTGGTATGAAACGTTCCCGAGAGTGGTGGGGGGAAGGGGGGGGGGAGAGAACCGCACAATAGCCCTGGGTTCGGTGTGGGGCGACGGTAGGGCGGATGGACTGCTGTGGCCTGTTGTGGGGTTGTGAACCGCTAAGAGCTACGGTGGGACGAAGTCTCACCGTCCTTTCTAGGTTCTCCGTTTGATACATACAATACATATACCCAGCTAACATAAATCCAGCGGAAAAAAAATCAGCCACCCGTTGAAAAGAGCACGTTAGTCGCTTTGTAGGTATGTCGGATACTACACTCCTGGAAATTGAAATAAGAACATCGTGAATTCATTGTCCCGGGAAGGGGAAACTTTATTGACACATTCCTGGGGTCAGATACATCACATGATCACACTGACAGAACCACAGACACATAGACACAGGCAACAGAGCATGCACAATGTCGGCACTAGTACAGTGTATATCCACCTTTCGCAGCAATGCAGGCTGCTATTCTCCCATGGAGACGATCGTAGAGATGCTGGATGTAGTCCTGTGGAACGGCTTGCCATGCCATTTCCACCTGGCGCCTCAGTTGGACCAGCGTTCGTACTGGACGTGCAGACCGCGTGAGACGACGCTTCATCCAGTCCCAAACATGCTCAAGGGGGGTCAGATCCGGAGATCTTGCTGGCCAGGGTAGTTGACTTACACCTTCTAGAGCACGTTGGGTGGCACTGGATACATGCGAACGTGCATTGTCCTGTTGTAACAGCAAGTTCCCTTTCCGGTCTAGGAATGGTAGAACGATGGGTTCGATGACGGTTTGGATGTACCGTGCACTATTCAGTGTCCCCTCGACGATCACCAGAGGTGTACGGCCAGTGTAGGAGATCGCTCCCCACACCATGATGCTGGGTGTTGGCCCTGTGTGCCTCGGTCGTATGCAGTCCTGATTGTGGCGCTCACCTGCACGGCTCCAAACACGCAGACGACCATCATTGGCACCAAGGCAGAAGCGACTCTAATCGCTGAAGACGACACGTCTCCGTTCGTCCCTCCATTCACACCTGTCGCGACACCGCTGGAGGCGGGCTGCACGATGTTGGGGCGTGAGCGGAAGACGGCCTAACGGTGTGCGGGACCGTAGCCCAGCTTCATGGAGACAGTTGCGAATGGTATTCGCCGATACCCCAGGAGCAACAGTGTCCATAATTTGCTGGGAAGTGGCGGTGCGGTCCCCTACGGCACTGCGTAGGATCCTACGGTCTTGGCGTGCATCCGTGCGTCGCTGCGGTCCGGTCCCAGGTCGACGGGCACGTGCACCTTCCGCCGACCACTGGCGACAATATCGATGTACTGTGGAGACCTCACGCCCCACGTGTTGAGCAATTCGGCGGTACGTCCACCCGACCTCCCGCATGCCCACTATACGCCCTCGCTCAAAGTCCGTCAACTGCACATACGGTTCACGTCCACGCTGTCGCGGCATGCTACCAGTGTTAAAGACTGCGATGGAGCTCTGTATGCCACAGCAAACTGGCTGACACTGACGGCGGCGGTGCACAAATGCTGCGCAGCTAGCGCCATTCGACGGCCAACACCGCGGTTCCTGGTGTGTCCGCTGTGCCGTGCGTGTGATCATTGCTTGTACAGCCCTTACGCAGTGTCCGGAGCAAGTATGGTGGGTCTGACACACCGGTGTCAATGTGTTCTTTTTTCCATTTCCAGGAGTGTATTATGATTCATTTGAAGAATTCTTAGGTGTAGTTCACACACAAGGGACCATTTTTACCATAATTAAATATATTGGTCATAATTAAATTTATTGGTTTTGATGTTCTCTTTTTCTAGTGATAATCTGAACGGATAGTTTATATGCCAGTCGATTACATGGGATCAACGCAGATGGGTCGACCGAAAGATATGCGAGAACAACGGAAACGAGCTAACGGTTTTGGACGTGCACGTGGCGTCGTCAGTGAAATTGCTGGTTTGTTGTTGTAGCAGCGCGGACCTTTCACGTGCCTACAAGAGACAATGCGCCATTCGCAGCCATATAATAAGATGTAAAAGCGGTCGTCGTGAAACAAGCCTAACCGACAGCGATCGGTGACAGGTATCACGCCTTTTCAATGAGAATCAGTTTGAAACACGACAGCACTTGCTGCTGTCAGTGAAGGCATGTATGTGTCAACCAGTTTCCGAGAAAACTTACCGGCGAGAACTTCTCGCAATGAATGGGCAGTTGGAGTGGAATACCTCGCAACATGTCATTGCTCACTGCGGCATATAAAGCTGAGCGTCTGCAATGGGTAAAACAACGCCGAAACTGGACAGTAGCTGAGGGGCGTTGTCTGATCCGACAAGTCGCGATTTTGCCTCTTTTCAAATGAGTGAAGGCGTCGGCTGCACCAATGGGTCAGTGAGGTGTTCAACTTGCAGTGTGTAGTTAATGCTACAGGCGGTTTTGCGACATTTCCTACCACGACGTGGCCCCACTCATTCAGGCTACCATGGGTGTATTTATTTAAACACTATCGATGACTATCTCCCACACTGTCCAGTCACATTAATGTGACCACCGCCTATGTTCGACGTGTTCCGGCCGTTGTGGCCGAGTGGATCTAGACGCTTCAGTCCGGAACTGCGCTGCTGCTACGGTCGCAGGTACGATACCCTGCCTCGGGCGGGGATGTGTGTGATGTGCTTAGGTTAGTTAGGTTTAAGTAGTTCTAAGTCTAGGGGACTAATGACCTAAGATGTTAAGTCCCATGGTGCCCAGAGCCATTTGAACCATTTATTCGACGTGCAATAGCTTCTTACAAGCGACAGGTGGCAGAACTATCAATGAGGGTATATAAGGCGTGCAGGGGACGCGGAAAACAGTGCAGTGGTTGTCATAATACGCAAAAAAGGCGGTTTATTTGACATACAAAAGGGCATGATGATAACATTTCCGGTCAAGGATGGAAGCATTTACGATATGGCTAAGTTTGAAAAAAATTCGTGTGCCGCTGTAGTTAAAGTATACCGTACATGGCGCTATCCAAAACCGGCGTCGAGGCAACTGCAAGGCAGCGCTGGCTATAGACGACAGTGGTGAACGACGGCTGCGAGGGTATGTACGGGCGAATAGATGTGCATCTGTTGAGATGAACCAAGGGGAGTCCACCGAATGACGAGAGGCGGCCTTTTCAGATCGATCAGGTTTTATCCTGCAATGAACAGGTCGCCGTTGGCGTGTACGACTCATCATAGGACCTCTACTGGCTCGATACGTCATCCAGTCCCAATCCCATTGACACTGCGACTACGTGAAACAGTGGACGGAAGGGAGTAGTTAACACCACAGCAGTTTGGTCGCCAAGCAGGACCCAGTCAGCAATAGGTCGATTCAGCTGGATATCGCTTACCTGAAGTAACTTTTGACTCTCTTTCTTACCGGACTGAGGGTATTAGCAAGTCTATGGAGGCTGTATATTGGTGTATGGACTCCTGGGTGACTAATTTTTCGTTCGGCATGATCTCTTCCTTATGTAGTGTAGAAAAATCCGTAAGGCTAGATTCTGTTTCGTATGGAGAATTACCAATAACAGTTCTTTCCGCGCACCATTCTCGACAAAGGTGATATAATCGTCTTCTACATTTATACTCCGCAAGCCACCCAACAGTGTGTGGCGGAGGGCACTTTACGTGCCACTGTCATTACCTCCCTTTCCTGTTCCAGTCGCGTATGGTTCACGGGAGGAACGATTGGCAGAAAGCCTCCGTGTGCGCTCGAATCTCTCTAATTTATCATTCGTGATCTCCTCGGGAGGTATAAGTCGGGCGAAGCAATATATTGGATACCTCATCCAGAAACGCACCCTCTCGAAACCTGGCCAGCAAGCTACACCGCGATGCACAGCGCCTCTCTTGCAGAGTCTGCCACTTGAGTTTGCTAAACATCTCCGTAACGCTATCACGGTTAGCAAATAACCCCGCGACGAAACGCGCCGCTCTTCTTTGGATCTTCTCTATCTCCTCCGTTGGTTTATATGATGAATCTTCTGTTGTATTGTGCATCACATTTGATTCTTGTGATCTGCACAGTTCCTATTGCAACATTTTGATAGCATTTTATTGAAGGCCAATAAAAGGTTGCATTTTGATTTAAACTGTATTAGGTAACACAACCACGTTGAAATATCAGTTACTTCGCTAGCAGCGGTTACAGGAATATTTCATGCAAGTCACAGCTTTTACTATACGTTTCATGTCTGCATTCTAAGAATTATTTTGCCAATTTTTTATTTTAACGACAAAGAGTTAATTTCGTAGAAGAAAAAATGTCATTCATACTTTCTCTTTCCAAACCGTATTCATTCAAATAACTATTAATTAAGATTTCAAAACAAAGACAATTTGTCAGAAAGTGTTATCGAAACTGACAAGGTTTTCCTATTTGCATATGAATTTGGTCTCCAGCGAACAATAATTTTATTTGAAATGCTTTTTATTTACAAAAACTGACTTAAATGACGATGTTTGCAAATTGCACGTTTCAGGCAGCAGAGGCAGTTGTTCCTCCGATCTCTAACGAACCCGATGTATTTCCGTTGAGCACATGTTGGATCATTTTGATTACACGACTTCCAAAATATGAAACAAGCTGGCTTGTAAGCCGGGATGACGTTTTTGTGTTGTTTAAAAAATAAGAATTTGATAACGTAATTGTGTTCCTTATATTACTGAGTCCGCCAACGGTTGTTGCTCAGTGGTAACACCGGTTCCCGTCAGATCACCGAAGTTAAGCTCTGTCGGTCTTGGCTACTACTTGGATGAGTCAGCGTTCGGGTCTGCCGAGTGCTGTTGGCAAACGGGGGTGCACTCAGCCCTTTCGAGGACAACTGAGGAGCTACTTGAATAAGAAGTAGCGGAAAAAAATTACAAAAGATGATTACAGCCGGGAGAGCGGTCTATTGACCACATTCTCTTCTGTATCCGCTTGTGGTGACGCCTAAGGGCTGAGGAGGGCACGGCGGTCGGTCGGTCCCATTGGGCCTTTAAGGCCTGTTCGGAAAATGTTTGTTTGTTTGTATATAAACGAGCTGACATCAAAAGAAACCAGCAGTTCTCAAACAGAATTTTCAACTCTTATGGAGACAAACATTTCTGTTCCTTGACATATAGAGGATGGTCCATTGATCGTGACCTGCCAAATATATCACGAAATAAGCGTAAAACGAAAAAAACTACAAAGAACGTAACTTGTCTAGCTTGAAGGGAGAAACCAGATGGCGCTATGGTTGGCCCGCTAGATGGCGCTGCCATAGGTCAAACGGATATCAGCTGCGTTTTTTTAAAATAGGAACCCCCATTTTAATTACATATTCGTGTAGTTCGTAAAGAAATATGAATGTTTTAGTTGGACCACTTTGTTCGCTTTGCGATAGATGGCGCTGTAATAGTCACAAACATATGGCTCACAATTTTAGACGAATGGTTGGTAGCACGTAGGCTTTTTAAATTGAAATACAGAACGTAGGTACCTTCAAACATTTCATTTCGGTTTTGTACCTTTGTGAACTCATCATTTCTGAGAACGCATGCTGTTACAGCGTGATTACAGGTGAATACCACATTAATGTAATAAATGTTCAAAATGATGTCCGTCAACCTCAATGCATTTGGCAATACGAGTAACGGCATTCCTTTCAACAGCGGGTAGTTCACCTTCCGTAATGTTCGCACATGCATTGACAATGCGCTGACGCATGTTGTCAGGCGTTGTCAGTGGATCACGATAGCAAATATCCTTCAACTTTCCCTGCAAAAAGAAATCCTGGGACTTCAGATCCGTTGAACGCGCGGGCCATGGTATGGGCTTCGACGACCAATCCATCTGCCATAAAATATGCTATTCAATACCGCTTCAACCGCACGCGAGCTATGTGCCAGACATCCATATCACGTCAGTTTACGTTACCGCTGTTCGTTAATGAAGCTTCGTCGCTAAATAGAACGCGTGCAAACAATCTGTCATCGTCCTGTAATTTCTCTTGTGCCCAGTTGTGGAACTGTACACGACATTCAAAGTCGTCGCCAGGCAATTCCTTGTGCATAGAAATATGGTACGGGTGCAATCGATGTTGATGTAGCATTCTCAACACCGACGTTTTTGAGATTCTCGCGCAATTTGTCTGCTACTGATGTGCGTATTAGCCGCGCTACAGCTAAAACACCTACATGGTCATCATCATTTGATCACAATAGCCTTACATCAACACGATATCGACCTTTTCCGCATTTGGTAAACGGTCCATTTTAACACGGATAATGTATCACGAAGCAAATACCGTCCGCACTGGCGGAATATTACGTGAAACCACGTACTTATACGTTTGTGACTGTTACAGCGCCATCTATCGCAAAGTGAAAAAAGTGATGCAACTAAAACATTCATATTTCTTTACGTACTACACGAATATGTACTAAAAAATAGTGGTTTCTATTTTAAAAAACCCAGTTGATATCCGTTTGACCTATGGCAGCGCCATCTAGCGGGCCAACGATAGCGTCATCTGGAGGAGGAGGAGGAGGAGATTAGTGTTTAACGTCCCGTCCACAACGAAGTCATTAGAGACGGAGCGCAAGTTAGGGTGAAGGAAGGATGGGAAAGGAAATCGACCGTGCCCTTTCAAAGGAACCATAGCGCCACCTGGTTTCCCCCTTCAAGCTAGATGAGTTTCGTCCTTTGTAGGTTATCCGTTTGATACTTATTACGCGAGATATTTGGCCCGGCCACTATCAATGGGTATACAGGGTATTTCAAAAGATTCATCGATTTCGCAGGACGACATCTTGTGCATGAAGGAAGGAATAAACTTGGGGCAAACTGTGCGTCGGGTCAGGATGGGGGTAATACAGGAGCAAAAGGGATTTTGCATTCTTCGTTTAACAGGTACAGCTGTGCGGCGACATTGTCGTCAAGAGTATGGCTCTGCAGCTGCTCCAGTTCAATTTATTTCTCTATGGTGCCAACAGAGTCAAGACATTGGTGGTTTCTCTAAGGAAAATCCACAAGTCGCCTCCACGTACTTGTTTAAGGCGTAGAGTGCGTTAAACATGGGTTCGAACATAATCCACAGAAGTCCACTCGTCATGCCAACCAGTAATTACCCTTTCCTCATCAGTCTGGCTACCTTTGTATTTCAAAGAACACAGGACTCAATCGGCACTAGTCCACCATGATGGTGATACACTAAAAAGCGTGGAATTTTATTAATTATTTTGGAGGCTGAGAAGTCAGGTAACCGTTTCCTTTCACGTTTTGTATACAATGATAAGGCTACACCTTATGTACGAGGAGAAGTGAACTGCCACAACGTAACAATATGGAGAACACAACCGTCTCACAGCACATCGAACACATGGGAGACCCTCCATAGCTTCATGTTTCCTGAGAAAATCATAAAAAGAAGTGCTGTTTTCTAACTGGTATTGTTAATGGCTCAAATGGCTCTGAGCACTATGGGACTTAACACCTGACGTCATCAGTCCCCTAGACTTAGAACTAATTAAACTTAATTAACATAAGAGCATCACACACATGAATGGCCGAGGCAGGATTCGAACCTGCGACCGTAGAAGTCGCGCGGTTCCAGACTGAAGCGCCTAGAACCGCTCTGTCACATCGGCCGGCTGTTGTTAATGTGTCCATCGATTTGATAAGGACTGGTACACAACATATCAAACACTGCCGATGGTGAAAAACAAAAATAATGAAAAGCGAGAATAACAACGAAGATCTGCAGCAACCTGAATCATCTGTTTTTCTTGATGTTGTGGAATAAGTTGAACAGAAGGTAACCGAGGGTACTATTTAACCTTTTTTCACCAACTGCGACATAATCGCGTGTACAAACAGTGATCCAATACTGTAAATAGCTTTTTTATTCCAGTCTCTGATCACAAATGAATTCTTTAAACGATGACTGGTTTCAGTCTGTAATGACCATCTTCAGATCTAAATTATATAAATATGTTAAAAGACACACTCCTCACTAGATTTATATATTTATATATTTTAGATTGAAGATGGTCATTACAGACTGAAACCGGTCATCGTCTAAAGAATTCATTTGTGATCATAGACTGGTATAAAAAAGCTATTTAACCTTTGACCAGCTATCAGATCGGGCCAAAATATGGAAGAAATATTTCAGTGCTTTCGAAGACAGCAGTGCAACACGAGGATACGAGTCGTTCTTAGAATTTATTCCGCCTGTGACTTACTTTGAAGGTGTGTGGGTGAATTGGTACAAAACTACGGTTTTAATTCACCGTGGAGACTGCTCCATGTTCTCAGCAGTAAAAATGAAAGAAGAAATTATATTGTCCCGGATGCACAACCGATGAATGTTGGAAAATTCTATCCGCCAGGAAAACTTTAAGAAACACATCTATGATTTGTATTTGTGCACGCAAATGTTCCGAAAGGTATCACTGTTAAATCTAATTGTTAATTGGTATGGGCACATAGGCTTGACGTCCAACTTGGAAATTATATAACAAAAATATATGCCGAGTATTTACCCCTCGGTTTTTCAACTATTTCGTATGCTTTTAGTCCCCACAGTAAACATAATACACTGCCGTTTGTGAAAAGTGCAACCCCGAGAAGGAATTATCCTAATAGCGACACACTTGGTGGAAATGGCGACGGGTGTGCAAGCAATACGTTATACATTTTGCACCGAGATGGGGTACACGTAGGCCGAGCAGAGCCGTCTCGTGTCGGTCCGACAGGGTCGGTGTTGCGCCTAACGTAGTCGGTGCAGGTCACACAAGGCGGAAACAATACAGTGAGTGCCAGTATGCCTCGTTGAGGTCAAAGAGAGCCATATCGGCATGTAAGCGAGTTCGAACGGGGCAGAATGATCGGCCTCCGGGAAACGAGGTTGTCATACCGTGAAATTTTGGCTCGCACAGGGAATGTTGTTACGACAGTGATGCCTGTGTGGAAGCAGTGGACAGACGAAGGTTGTACGCAGTGACGAGCAGGAACTAGACCACGGCACATGATCTCAGTACCGGATGTCCGTCATCTGGTCCGCATGGCGACTTGTGTGAACTTGTCGGCTTCCATTGTCAAGAAACCACAAGCTCCTCGGACTGTAATGGGCACGTGAACACCGTCACTGGGGTGCTGAATAGCAACATGTAATCTTTTCAGATGAGTCCTGCTTCAATGTGTCCTACAGTGATGGCCGCATACGTGTCCGGCGGTACTGTGGTGATCGCAACCTGGAGGGCTTCGTTGTGGAGGTGTTTACATTTTTGACCGGCTAGGGCTATTGCAGTTAACACTTCTATTTTAAAAGACTGTGCGATGTTTCTTTTACAGAGTGAAGGAATTTAAGACATATTCTAATTCTGTTTGCAGGAATTTATTCCATTGTGTCATATTTATTATAAATTGCTGCGAGAAGCTGAGACATCTATTAATTGCTTTGCCATTTAGTATTCTCTGGTTGTTGTCGGTTCACGGAACGGATAGGTATTATTACAAGAAGTCAGATGCAAATTCTAGGACTCCCAGTTATGTACTGGTAGCTCAAATTTTGCAGGGGCTAATATTTTACTTCCCATTTAGTGCTGATTCAGCCGAGACAAACTATACAAACTCCAATTATATGAGCCTTAACGCTCGGGATACAATCGTCAGTTATTCAGCCAGAGACCGGCCACAGCGATATTATTATATTATTAACATTATTATTATTATCATTATTATTCTTGATTGTTATAATTATTTTTATTGTTATAATTATCATTGTACTACTTTTATAATCTCTATTTTTTTCTTTAACATCAATACTGCATAATACGTTATATGTCCTTAATGTTATGTAGAAACTGTAATTCGTTCAATCTGAGTATGCCTGGTTAGGTGTAAGAGAGGGCCTGAAGGCCCTAATCTTGCCAGGTAAAATAAATGCATAAATAAATAAAAATAAATAACGGAAAAATATAAAGGAAAATAAATTTTTCACGCTAATTTACTGAATTAATGCAGCTTCTTAAGGTGTTTCATAATTTTGATGTCTCGATCAAAGTATCTTCCCGGTAGCGAACCATCGTCTCCAATGTATTCAAAGTTGTCTGCCGGAGTGTAGCGGTGGAAGGCGCTACACAGAGTTGTGTTGGAGCCAGCCACGACGGTGACGCGAGCAGATTAATCGCCAGCCGCGTGCGCTGCGGGCTTGTATCCGGCGTGTCTGCAGGCGCGCCCATCCATCTTACGCCGCGTAGCGCAGCGACGCAAAGCGCAACAAGTCGTCGCCGTCTTCCCCCCTCCATTCCCCTCTCGTCCCCTCCACACACACACACACAAACACTGACGCACCTCACCCCGCCACAGACACTGTCTTGCTCTCCTCCCCCTCTCCTCCTCCTCCCCCCCCTCTTTTCCTTCTCGCGACAGCGCGCGTATAAGGAAGACGCGATTTATTGCGGAACTCCTCTCAATACAGACTTGCATAAGCAGACGGTAGCTGCTGGGGCGTCCCTTATACGGCGCTTCGTCCTTAATTTTTTATCGACCGGTCGGTTCCTCCTTATACGTTAGATATGTGGCTGGACTCGACTTGGAAGTAGGCGGAGAAAAGCGAGTGGTGGCAGTGAAGACGGTTGCGGAGAGATTGCCGGGAGGAGACCGCGCTTACCTAGGGGTATTTTCACGACTGCTATCGGAAATCTCGCCGGCTACGAGCGCGCATAATTTTCCACTGTCGGTTATCGGCCGCATCCATCCGCGTTCGCTAGAGTTGCCGTTGACCTCGAACGGTGTAAGCTGCTGTACCGCAGAATCTAGATTTACTTGTTCTCGGAAGAAATCTTCTTATATTTGAACTGGTAACATAAACGCCATCAGAAGTTCAAAATGTTTTACTTCGCACATATTATGATACGCGTGTTATAAGTTACATACAACACAGAAGAGAGTGTTTAGAAATTGCTATAGAGCAGGAAAAACACACAGTTTAGTTCATTCAAGAGAAGTACAACAATGCCTATATGGGTTAACTTTCGGAGAATCGGTACCAGTGGAAAGAGATTCAGCTTCTTGTTAAACACAAAAGGGCATTTAACTATGCTCAGCGAAGAGAGTTGCATGATCCAGAGGAGGACAGCAGCAATAGAAAGGAGTTAGTGAATCTTTTTGTTTTATGCGTATTGACACATTACTAGATTCCAAGGCAAGTGTACGGCGGACAGATGGTTCAAATTGTTAAAATGGCTCTGACCACTATGGGACTCAACATCTGAGGTCATGAGTCCCCTAGAACTTAGAACTACTTAAATCTAACTAACCTAAGGACATCACACACATCCATGCCCGAGGCAGGATTCGAACCTGCGACCGTACAGATCATCCTCCTCGTCTCTTCAGGGTTCTGTTTCAGCAGAAGTTTATTTTTAGGGTTCCGTACTTCAACCGGTAAGAACGGAAGTCTTGTAGGATCCCGTTGTTGTTCGTCTGTCTATCTGTCTGTCCGAATTTTAATACCCCTTTATATGAAGGACTGGTAGAAATATCAAACTGAAAATCCCTTGACGGTGTGAAAAATGTAAGCCTGTAAGATAACGCAATCAAAAGCTACGGTCTATACACACTTAAAAAAAGATGCACTATGAAGCAATTATGCGAATGTCACGGAAATCAGTAGATACAGTGTAAACGTACGGACAAACAAAGGATTACAGTTTCTGAAAAACTGGATAATTTATTGAAGAGATAGAGCTTCACAAACTGAGCAATGAAGTGTTGGTCAACCTCCGGCCTTTATGCAAGGAGTTGTACGACTTTGCGCTGATTGGCAGAGTTGCTGGATGTCCTTGTGAGGAAAATCGTGCTAAAAGTGTCCAATTGTCACGTTAGATCATCAAAACCTAGAGATGATGGAGGGCCCCATCCATAATGCTGCAAATGTTCTCAGTTGGGGTGAGATCCTGTGACCTTGCTGGCCAAGGTACGGTTTGGCAAGCACGGAGGCAAGTGTAAGAACGGGCATTATTTCGCTGACACGTGAGCCGAGGATGACTTGACACGAAGGGCAACAAAACGGGGCGTAGAATATCATCGACGTACTACTGTGCTGCAAGAGGTACCTCTGATGACAACCAAAGGCGTCCTGTGATGAAATGAAATGGCATCGAGACCATCACTCCAAGCTGTCGATTCAAATGGTTCAAATGGCTCTAAGCACTATGAGACTTAACTTCTGAAGTCATCAGTCCCCTAGAACTATTTAAATCTAACTAACCTAAGGGCATCACACGCATCCATGCCCGAGGCAGGATTCGAACCTGCGACCGTAGCGGTCGGGCGGTTCCACACAATAGCGCCTAGAACCGCTCGGCCATACCAGCCGGCCCAAATTGTCGTGGCGTATGGCAGGTGACTGGCAGGTTGGTATCCTACCGCTGTTAGCATCTTCTCCGGATAGTTCTGTTGCCTGAAATCTTGTTGACTGGAGGATAACTGCCTTCAGTGATGAGTAACTCTTCGAACTGTGCCCTGATGACCAGCGACGTCTTGTCTTGAGATGCCATGGGCAGTGGTGGTATACCAACATGGTTCTCGCCCACCATATGACAAGACAGCCAGAAGTGATGGCCTGGTATCCCATTTCATTTCATAGCAGGACCCCTTTGATTGTCATACGCAGCAACATTAGAGCATACCAATACGTCGGCGATATTTTAAACCTCGTTGCATTTCATGGCAAGCCATCCTGGCCTTACAATTGAGCAAGACAGTGGCGGCCTACACACGGCGAGAATTTCTGCTGCTTCTCTTCGTACTTCCCAAACCCTAGCTTGGCCAGCAAGGTCTCCGAACCTCTCTGTCTGGCGCGTTATGGGCAGGGGTCTCTAATCATGTCGGGATTTTGACGATCTGAATCGTCAGTTGGACATAATTTGGCACTACATACGTCAAAAGGACATCTAACTATTCTATGAATCAATGACAAGCGTAATAACTACTTGCATAAAGACCAGAGGTGGAGCAACCCGTTTATGACTGGCCCCGTGGTCTAGCCGTAAATTACGTGCCAGGATACCTAGCCTGCCCCTCTCAACGACAGGTGGGATCGCCATAAAACAATAAGTGGATCGAATTCCACGTTAAACTATAAATTCCATTCTGCGGGTGGATAACTGAGGTAGTCCAGGAACACGCAAGTGGCCGAAGCGCCGTCAAACAGGAAGACTACCACGAGGCCACTGAGCCACACGAAATTATTACCATAACCTATACACATAATTAAATTTGTGCATAACCCCCAGAGTTCGACTCGCACTTGTCCTGTTTTTTGTATGTCACCAGTCTTCTGATACATCCCGCCATGATTTCCTCTCCCATGCCGAACTCTTCATCCCAGGCCAGCATTTATACCCAACCTCCTCAATCATGTGTTCTGTCTATTCTAATGTCTGAAATATCTCAATATCTTCTGCAATTTCTGCCTTCTGTTGCCTCCTCAAGTATCATGGAAGCTTTCCACTGATGTCTTTGCACATGTCCTGTCATCCAACTCCTTCTTCTAGGTGTAAATGGCTCTCAGGACGACGAGACTTGACATCTGAGGTCATCAGTCGCCTAGAACTTGGAACTACTTAAACCTAACTAATCTAAGGACATCACACACATCCATGCCCGAGGCAGGATTTGAACCTGCGACCGTAGTAATCACGCGGTTCCAGACTGAAGCGCCAAGAACCTCTCGGCCACATTGGGCGGCTCCTTCTCCTAGCGAGTGAATGTGGTATATTATATCTATCTTCCCGAATTCCGCGCAGAATCTTCTCATTTCTTAGCTTATCAGTCTGTATAACTTTCATCAATCGTCTGTAACATCACGTCTCAAACGATTAGAGTCTATGTCTTTTCAATTTTTTCATCTTACATAATTCGCTTCCATAGAGCGTAGCATTTCAGATATACATTCTTAGATTACGTCTGAAGTCAAGATCTGTCTTTGACTTTATCACACATCTTTCAGCGAGGATTTCTTTCTTCCCCTGTGCTAGCCTGCTTCTTATATTGTCCTTGTGTGTTACGTCATGTGTTATTAAATTTCCAAGATGACTTCATCAACAACGTTGCCTTCTAATTGCATGCATATTTTGTCGCTGATGTAATTTAGGCTGCTTCTTAATACTTTCAACTCTCTTTAGATTACTCACAATTAACGTTCTGTGCTCAGCAGATTTTTCACCTCATTCGAAAGATCCTATAATTGTCCCGTAGTTTCACAGATGACAGCAATATCATTACCCTGAGTTTTAATCACACTTCGAAAATGTGATCTCTCAACGAGTTGTTTCATTCTGTTGTCAATGGTTACCAACAGTGGAAACAAAAGTTCCACGAATACCTTTCGTATTCTTTCCGCTGAGCTCTGCGTAACTTTTTCTTAGAACTTATTAACGTGATCCGGTATTGTAACCTCAATTTCTGTTTTTCGCTGCGAGTAAACGACAAGCATACACGCTCCGTTTCCATTTCAGTATAGAGCAAGCAAGAACCTAAAAATCATTCAGGCCTGCATAATATTTACTTGTATATCGTTAAATTACTATTCATGGGAGGTGTTTCTTGGAACCACCATGACAAAAGTTGACAGTAGATAGCGGGCAAAAATGGCGTATTAACAGACACATTTGGATGTTACTCTTACGTATAACACTTTCTTAGAACATATATTTATATTGAAATTGACTTTGTAGAAGCATTCTTACGTTTCTTTTAAATAATGTGTGATTACTTTCAATAGTACAGTTATGCCAGTGGCCGAGAGGTACGTTGCATATCTTCTAGTTTTAGTTTTTACGAAATTTATATAAATAAAAATTTTTATTAAAGTGTTCAACAGAGAAGTGACGAATAAAGGCATGACTACTAGGAAAGAACTTTTCACTAAAAGTAGGAAACGAAGCGTTGGCACTGGGGAAACCACTACACTACTGAAAACCAGATTTATGTTTTCGTGGTTTCGCTATACAACTGAAAGTGAATACCGAGAACGCCGCACGATCACGTTGACAACGTAAAGGTAAACTGTAACTTTCCTCCAGAACAAAGACCCCGTTTTGAATATGAGTACAAAGAAAGTTATAAGTGTAACAACAAATTATAAATAAATTTAATCTTTAACATCAGCCACGTTTAACTGCTATTATAATGATTTTACTGAAATGAATGAAAAACACTTGTTGTTGGAGAAATACTCAGCGAATTTGCTCGTGCAACACTTTATATGATCTTACTTACGCGTCAAATCTTGTCAGAATAGGCGGTTGATTTCCTATTGCTCTCGCCTTATGTTTCAAATAATGAACGATTATAGGAGATATCGTCAGCGGTTGGCCATTTTTAATAAACTCATTTTTGGATATCTTTTTTCCTTGAATGTTAATAGAGAAATAGAGATAAAGCTTTAATTAACATTTTTAAAAAATACGTATTTCTTATTTTGGTTGTTTGCATTTAAGTCTGCATTCCTAGTACACACTACAATCCCGATGCCAAACTACCATAGCCACCGCTACAGGGCCAAAACAAAATGGCACATATTACCTTCACTTTATTAATGGGTTGCGCCACATGGTTTGCCCCATCTAGTGTCTTGCTACGGTACTTTGGCATCGGGATTTCAGTGTGTACGAAGACTGCAGACACGTACCTGTAAACAAGCAAAACTATTCTGACTTATGTTTCGCCACGTAAATGAGACCAGATAATGTATTTGCCCCACACGAGAACAATCTGATTGCACCACACCATGGCAGCTACAATAACATCAACACGCTCGACAATGTTTCAGTCATCGTCCTTTTCGGCGGTGGTGTTCTGTTTGCTCCCGTAACTCGCTTTGCTTCTTTGTGTCATACCTGTAGCCATTGTCATACATCCAGCTCTTGTCCATGGTGGCTGGATAGCTAAAGAACTCATCTGGATTGAAGTGATACTGCTCCCTTGGTTTGATGGGTATTTTGAAACGTTATAAGCCCTCGTGGAGCCCAGCGGTCGCCGATATTTTTCATGTTCATAACTTCCTTTCAGATTGATTTTTAATTTTTGATTTATCTCTTCGACCGGTTTTCAGGCACAAGATCCTTCGCTTTTCTTGCTATTTCCGTTTTTTTTAGAAGAGAAATGGTCTACCACTTCATTTTTCGTTATTCAGACTAATTTCACCACATTGTAAGCATATGCACCACTCAACAGCCGCGTCGTATGATGGTGCACTGTTAATGTACACTATCATCAACTCAGCACGACTTGTTGCAGCGTTGATGTTTTCACACACAGAAAATGAATCATCGCACGCCACTCTACTTTATCTGTGCGCTTCACCCACTTATGGGCCTTTGATCTGCTTGCTACGTGTACTGTGGTCTTCATCAGTGACACTTTTAACATTCTGCGGAACAGAACGCGGTCCAAGTGTGTCAGACAATTGAAGCGTCTAGAGCAGGGAGGAGCGACTGTTGTCTCAGACGGGTGTCAAAAAGCATCAAATGTCGTATGACACAGGGTATTTTTGTCTCAGGTTCGTTCACAATATATAACGCGCACAGTCATCTATGAAGTACAAAACTGAGTATCTCATTGTGTAGGGATACGCGCACTCAAAATGAATGTCGAATCTGGCTGTGAAGTACTGGCCGGAAGTGAATAAAGGTGTTAGTTTGTCCACGGTCATTAGACTGCTGGCTTCAGGGCTACGGAAAGAGATTATTTTAATTTTTCACTCTTGTGGGGCACAATGAAAAGATACTTTTGAGAAGACAAATTTAGTTAAAATAGATAAAACATTAGCAGTAAACCAGTATCTAGATCCCTTGTTCTCTGTAGAATCAGTTCAGAAGAGTTATTTGCAAATGGAACCTTAGCGTACTCCTTTTCGTCTTTTCAGGAGATGAACAGGTCTATCTTCATAACAACAAATTTTAATCCATTCAGAGGTTTTATGAGTCCTTTATCAAAGGCTAATGATTCAAATGGCTCTGAGCACTATAGGACTTAACATCTGTGGTCATTACATCCATGCCCGAGGCGGGATTAGAACCTGCGACCGTAGTGGTCACGCGGTTCCAGACTGAAGCGCCTAGAACCGCACGACCACACCGGCCGGCAAAGGCTAATAGAAATGGAAAAATTAGTTTTACGATTATCAGAGGTACTTGAAGACTTGTAAACATATGTTCTGTTTTGAATATTTATGAGTCTTTCAGTACTTCCGAAGCATTTTTGACTCTGTTCGACATTTACCCGTTCTACATGTTAGTAGTTTGTGATAGATAGAAAAGTTACTACAAGACAAAGTAGAGTTTGGAGTTCTTCTGGGGTCTATACTAGGAGCGTTGTTGTCCGTGTTTAATGTTAATCTAATTTGTAATCTCACAACTCATCACTGATGATGATATTATATATGAGGAAGAAAGAAGAGAAAAACTGCAATATGAATCAGTTTAGATCATGACAAAGTGTAACGTGGCACCAAGACGGGCAACTAGTTCTGAATGTGGAGAGATGCAAAGTTATTAGTATTAAGTAATTTAAAAGTGAGAATTAATTTGAGTAAATAAGTTAAAAGTCAGTAGTGTATTAAAAGTATTTGAGACCAACAACGTCTTGGCCTTTGGAATGGAACGACCTCTTAGGCTCAGTTCTAGACGATCCGGTTGGTGTACAAAAGAGACTGCATGCGAAGTGTCTGTACGGTTTTTAGTTGAATAATTTTCAGTTGTATAGGACCCACACCAGGCCTGTACTGATGAAAATCTCAACTGTCAGACACTAGAACAGAAACGCTGTACTCGTCACAAGAACGTGCTACAAAATTTTAGATCTGGCCTTAGGAACAGGAACCACTAATATGTTTTATCTTCTGTCACGTAGCCTGTAAATGAAGCGCCGATAACATTAGGCAAAAACGAGCTTCCGTAGAAGCGTGCAGGCAGCAAATCTTTCATCGATGCTTCCGTGAATGAGACAGGAAGAACCCTTATTATACCGTACAGATATAAAGCATCCTCTGCCGGATATTCCATACTGATTCGCACAATACTGGAGTAGTTATGACTCTCTTCACTGAAATATACTTCGTCGTTGCTGTGGCACACTTTCCATTCTCGAAGTGGTGAAAAGGTGACAAGTATCACACTATTTGTTTTTTCGTTTACACATTTCCAACATTACTGTGACTTATTGTATTACTGTAGTGTATGACATCTGCATTCTTTGCTTACAACATATAAGAGAAGCGTTGCAAATGACATGACATAACGTAAATCTAATAATCGACGAATAAAAATTATGTTATGAGAAATTATGCCCAATCCTTTAAAGCTTTGAAAAAATGATTAAAATTCCGGTGGCTGCTAGACGCTAAGACGAAAAGGACTGACCAAGAACTGTGATACAAAAGAATATATGCAAAATTCAGTACGACAGTATACAAACCATAAAGGTCTTTTAAGCTATATTCAAATCCTGACGTTAAGGAGGTAATTATCTAGGTACACTACTACGGTAGTCTTATCCCTTGCCACAAGTAAAACTCTAATCGAGTTGATGTGACTTCTTTCCGAGTTGGGGCAGTGACTAAAGAGCCTTTTTCCCGTTTTGGTTCACATATTCTCTGGGTAATCTTGTATTACCTACGCTACTCTTTATCCGACTGATATAGGAATTTCGCGACGGTTGTTTCTTGTTTGCACGCTTTAGTGAATCGTAATAACAGTGGCTTACAGTGAACCATTATCCACATTAAGCGTCGTGATTGGCTTCAGTCACTATACAGATACATGAAGTAATAAACTTCTCCGTGACGACAGATACGATAAATAAACTGATCAACAATCAGACTAGGTCAGCAGACATGACTCCACTGTCTCCCTGCCTTTAAGACAGGGAGGCTGTACCAGAGGGCTCCGACTTATCACCACTGTAGATTAATTTGGACATCGACGAAGCAATGAAGTGAGGTAAAATCTGAGTGCAGGAATGAATTCTAGGTTAACAGATACCTATGCTAACATTTGCGTACAACGCAGAGGTCAACTGATGTAAGGAAGTCTTCCAAGGATTCCACAGAATACTTACCACGAAATACTGATGAAGGATGAAGAAAGCAAAGACAAGGTAATGAAGGAAGTAGAAAGGAGAATAGGGACTTTCTTAAAATCAGAAATGGTGACAGCACAGTCATTGCACAAATCAAAGAATTTTTCTACATAGAAACCAAGATTACGCAGGATGGCCGAAACAAGAAACGCCTGGGAAGCCGATTGACACAGGGGAAAATAGCTATACTGATATGGAAACTATGAAGATATTCCTGAAATTGAACGTCTGGAACACAGCGTTATACAGAAGTGAAACGTGCACTATCGGAAATGTGGATAAAAAGAAACCGAGGGTCTTTCAAATGCGTTGTCATCGAAGAGCGTTAAGAATTTAGTGATCAGATAATAAAGGAAATGAAGAGACACTAAACAGAATACCTAATATACATCTCTCCCTGGTTCGCCGAGCAACATTCACTACTGAACGGTTTTCTCATTAAAAGTCGGTTAATCATTACCATGAATACAAATTCGTAACACACATTGCTATTAAGCTTTCAGTTTCAAACAGGCCCGAAACTTAGGCTTGAAAACTCTGCTCAGTTTACCAAAACCGGTCCAGGCCATTTCCGACTCTTGTGTTTATTTCTTTCCTAATCCTTAAAGCCGCGCTGACTGTCACTAATAAATTATAGCAAATTATCTTATTTTTTAATTTCTTTTATTTGTGAAATTGACAAATAAATCCTTGTGTTCTAACACATTTTTCGTCCATTGAAGGAATAACTTCTAGTACTAAGATTTGCGACAAAATATAATTAGTTATAGGCAATACACCAATAATATATTCTCACACACATGGCAACATTTCGATGAAACTTTGCTGGTAAATATCCATAAGTTTCGAGAAAACATAGAATCTATTCGCCACAACTTGCAGCTGTGGGAAAGACAGTGATAGCACTGAAATTAAAAGCAAATAACTATATAATGTACTCTTGAGGGCATAATTTACGGTTTGCACTAGTTAATTGAAATCAGGTACTCGAAAGATTATTTGAAATAGGCGTCTGACTCACTCATTCGCTCTTCGTTTACTAAAAAAGGTACTATAACATACAAATTATATTTGTTTATAACTTGAAAATATTATTTAACTATGTTATCTGGATCTTTCATCGGTTCTTGGTACAACAAAGATATAATAAATGAAAAGTGCTAGTTTACTTTTGTTCTGCAGTAGATCAAGAGCAAACTAGTCCTTTTCATTTATTATTTATCTACTTTTATTTTTCAAAAATATCAAACATAGGCGTTAATTTTCTTGCAGTCTGAAGTTCTGTTAGGTATTATACTTTGTTGAGGTTATTAGCTGATATCTAATCTCATCACGGTAACGGTATCAGAGAGGTTGGGAATCAGTGCACCAAACTCTCTTTGCTCCTTTGTTCGTTTAGAATCTAGCCAGTAACGCCACCACCGGTTATTTAAAGAATCGATATTCCCTGTACAAAACAGTATGAAATCTCTAATTACTTTACATGAGTGAATGTGTTTAATCTATGACCTCAACCATGTAAAATTTTATGACTAAAAATGCCAAACCCTAATAATGTTGGTTTTATTAGTTTCGGATTATTCACCTTAGACAAATGAAAAAGTCGAAATAAAAAACAACACAAATTTTTACGCATTCCAGTGTTTATGACATTATACCTCCTGAACTATGGTTCAAATGGCTCTGAGCACTATGGGACTTAACATCTGTGGTCATCAGTCCCCTAGAACTTAGAACTACTTAAACCTAACTAACTTAAGGACATCACACACATCCATGCCCGAGGCAGGATTCGAACCTGCGACCGTAACGGTCGCGCGGTTCCAGACTGAAGCGCCTCCTGAAGCGTACCGATGCAATTATATAATTTCCCAGTTACATTAAGCGGTATGTGTAGTCACTGTCCGAGAATGGTTGGCAAAAGAATTAAAACATCGTCGCTGATGCTATAGGTTTACTAAGTGAAAGGCGAAAATGTATTAAGAGATAAACCTTTTTGATTTCATTACTTTACGTGAGGTGTCAACAAGAAAAAGTCTCGAAAAAGTTTGAAATTATGTGTAAAGTTTGCTGTAAGACGCTAAGTGCTCTCATTCTCAAATACTGGATGATAATAGTCTGGGTAATTTGCTGCCTGAAGGCGTATAAACAGTTTCTAACTTTCATACTTGAATTATTGTGGTTAACCTTTACCACAAGATGATTATTCTTTAATTTGAAAGCCCCTGAAAGCCATTAGATAGGCAACCTGCAACAGTAAGGTAGAGATTGTTTTAGCCATTTAGTAGTATAGATGTAGTGGTTGATAACTTCAGTGATTAACTTTTACATGGCAGAGATGGGTGTGATAGGTCTGCAGCTCTTTTTTCATGTCTTGTAAGGCTTGTGGAGGAGAATAATTACAACGCTGGTCCGGTGTTTGAGGACTGTGTTGTAGGCTGGGCTCTCTGCGGCCCTAGGCAGCAGGCAGCGGCAGCAGGTAGCGTGCTGGCGGCGCTGTTCACATCTCCTTCTGCGCTGTCCTCCTGCTGTCGCTGTCGCCCCGCAGCGGCGGGCCCTGCCGCATGCGCGTCCCGCGCCGCATCCATATTCATTGTGCTGTCTGCGACAGACAATGGGCCGCCCCGCCATCCCATTATTCTGTTAAACACTTCATCAAGTACTTTGCGACGTTACACTAATCGTCCGTTTGACTGCGGCCTCCAGTAAATCCAGCCACTGCAGCAGCAGCAGCCTGCCTCACCGATTGTTTTAGAGGCCTCTGCTCTGTGTACAGTAAACCAGCGGCCACTCACCAACTATCGCTAAGCTAGAAGCAACTTAGTGCCAGGCAGAGAACCGTTACTAACTGCGTAGGAAGAGAACTAAATTTTTGTCATTGCTATCATCGTCATCACTGGTTACATCCTTAAACAGTCCCTGTCTACAGAGAAAAAGAAAAGAACCACCACACTCGCAATGCGTCTTCCTGATGGAATTTAGGGACGCTACTGTCGTTACTTCTCAACACGTATTTATTCTGATACTACCGGGGTAGCTGGCGTTGCAAGGGTATTTATTATTTATGTATTTTAATAATCTATTGCTCTGTCTCCTCCTTAATCCTCTCTCTGTCCATTGCCTCCATCCCTTCTCTCTCCATGGCCTCCTCCCGCCTGCTCTCTTCCCACCCCCTCCATCCCTTACACTCTGTTCATTCCTCCTGCCTCTCTATCTGTCCATTCGCTCCTCGCCTCTTCCATTCCATCTTCTCTTTCCCATCCGTCGATCTTCTCCTTCCCCCTCTGTCCATCTCATCCTTCCCCTCTATGTGTGTCTTCTCTTCCCCCTGTATCTCCTCATCACTACCTCCCAGTCCATCTTATCACCTGGTTCTATTCCATGTCTTCCTCTCTCATCTCCCAGTCTATGTCCCTCCCCCTCTCCCTGTCCACCTTTGCGGACTCCCATTAACTGTCCGTCTCCCCTCCTCTAATCTCCCTGTCTGTATCCTCCTCCCCTAGTCTCTCTCCATCTCCTCTTCCCCTTTTCTCTCTCCATCTCCTCCTCCATGTCTGTCCATCTACTCCTTTCCGCTCTGTCCGTCTTATCCTTCTCTAGGCTCACCTCCTACATCTCTCTATACATTTCCTCTTCCCCCTCTCCCTGTCCCCGTCCTCCCATTTTCAGTCCATCCCGTCCCTCTTCCTATCTTCTCCTCTTCCAGTTCTCCATCCATTTCTACCCTCCCTTCACTCCATCACCTCCTTCTGTCCATCTCCTCCTTCAGTGTCTCTATCTGACCATCTCTTCCTTGACCTTCTCTTTCCACATTATCACTCCCACCTCAACAAGAAGTTGCTGGTTTTTACCCCCACAGTATTTCTTTTCATACAGTAAGTAATATGTGTACCAAACTGGCTGAAATCGATCCAGAGGTTTAGCTCTTTATCCACTGCTTTCCCTGAGTATGCACTTGTCACGTATTTCCTATGAACTGAACCTATTTCAGTCATATTTGTACACAAATTTCACCTGAGTCCCTAGAGAATTTAATCCTGCAGTTTCGTTATCACTCAGCTCAACGTTCAAAAGGCCCAGAACTGTGTGTTGTACAATGATATAACATTGCATGTACATCCAGTGGTATATGTGGCTACTGTCTGAGAAATCTGTGGCGAATAGATTTACTGGTAAAGGAGTAATAAACTAAATATACAAAATAAACTTTCCTTCTTTCGACATTTCAGTGGGGGGGTGGGGGGGGGGAATAGCGAGAAACTTTCTCATAAATAATTGAAATTATGTGTTAAGTTTGTTGCAAGTCACTAACTGCTCTCATTGTCAAATACTAGATGAATAAAATATAGCTATTTGTGCGTCGTGAGCTACGATACTTTTTATCCCAAATTAAAGCTACATGTGTACCAAGTTTGGCTGCAATCGGTCCAGTGGCACTAGAAGGAGATGTGGAATATACATAAATTCATACAGATTTATAATATGCATGGATTTATTAACTCTGGTTCTCACTGTATGGATATTAGTTCCTTTCTAATCTTCATTTCCCACATGGTCTTTCTATGAGCATACCTTAATTTCATGTAGGAATCTCATTAATTTAGGGCATTGGCAGAAACTGTATTACTAATTATTTAAACCGGTCATACAACTAAAGGTGCAGATTGCCTGTCTAACGGCTTTCAGGGGCAACAAAAATTTGATTTTCAGTGTTTCCCATATTTATTTTTTGACCGAATTTAAAAATGTTAAATTATGTCCTGATCTATTCATTAAGATGTATAATCTAACATTAAAAGATTAAGACGATAAGACAAGTATTAAATTTACAAACTTCGTATACGTCTTGAGGCAGTGTACCTCACGACGCACAAATTACACACATTATATTCCTCTAGTTTTTAAGAACCAAAGCGTTTAGTGACTTGCAAAAAACTTTACACATAATTACAAACCTTAATGAAACTTTTTCTCGCGAGCACTCCAACAAAACAATTGAGGAAAAAAGTTAATTGCTTACTATATTTTCACAGTTGATGTAGTAAAACTTCAGCGTCAGTTCTGATATTTTAATTTGTTATTTCTTTGCTATTAAGCTTACTTGCAACAAATTTTGCTCACACTATATGCCTGCAAAACACAATCACTATATGATACGTAGTTCAGTGGATATCATGTTATGAACACTGAATTACGTCTTCAACCGTTAAGATTGTACATGCTCAATATCAAATGTTTAACACATTAATTCCATTGTAAAATAATCTGATGTTTGAAGCTGTTTCATGCATGGAATTTCAGTTCTTTGAACAATCGGGTTGGGGGCTACTGGCGGATGCCTGCCTCCTGTCTGATATTCTTTCTTCTGTTGTGACTTGAAGGCAGTAATTAACTGCAAGATGGAATCTCACTTCTGCTGCTTGGAGCTGGGATTCATGTTTAATTGAGTCTATTTCATGTCCTTTTGTTTCATCGTCGCTCACGTCCTTTCACCAACAACAAATTGAAATTTGATAAATTTCTCTTTCTCTGAGTCTGTGGCAAATAGATCGATGGTGAAGTAAGTTCTTTGAAGTAACAGTGCTGCGGATGGTAAAGTGTCTTCGGTGTCGCCTCCATCGTATGTTCTGAGGGGAAGCTTTGTCAGTGAAGGAATCTTTCCTTGCGTCTGGTTGAGTATCTATCGCCCACAATTGTTGATTAATGGATTGCCTTAGACTGGCAAATATTGCGCAGGTATTGTGCATATACTGTCTTGGGATCGGTCAGGACCACAAAGTGTAAGCTTATGAGGAATCTGTGCGCTGCTGCGCGTGCAAGAGCCAAGGATTCTATTCGAGTTGAGCTATTTATGTCGAAGCAGTATAGGTGCTTCCCGTCATTTTCAAAAAGTTTATCTCTTTCTGTTAGCACTTCATTTCTCCAGAATGACTGATTATGTGGCCTAGACTCTAAATTTCCAGGCTGGGCTTACCTCAGTTAGTATTATTTCCTTGTAAAATTAGTGTGTGTGATACTGTCCTCACATCTTTCAATGCTCCAACAAGGATGAAATCCCTCATGTAGTTTTTATGTTTTTCTCCGTTATCCTGGTGCGCCCACGCCTTTTATATATATGAGTTGCATTACTGGGGGCGAATGTTGTACCTTGACGCTTAATACATGCATAAATTTCTGCATAGAAGGAAAAAGAAAAAAACTATTATATCGCCCTAAACGCTCAAGAGATGGCAGCACAAGTCAGAAGCGTTGCTAGCTCCATTTAGATTGCGCGCCAACCGGCACTCCCGCTCAAAAACAGTCAACCTTCCATTTATTATCGTCTAATTGGTATGATACGAATTCGTGACGCTCGCCATTAGAGGGTTCGGAATACATAATGCCTCCTGGTCGATGCTTCAATCTGATGTCCGATTCTGGAATCAACTAATGGAATTCGCACTAGAAGATATCATAACCAGAGCATTTCCGGTGTTTTTTAGTCTTTCGGTGATTTTGAGACATAAATTTGTTTTTCGTGCAACGTTTGTAAATATTTTGATTTCTACACATTTAAGTTCTGTATAATATAACCTATTATAGCTATTTTTAAGAGACTGCCAATTTTTCAGTTACGGAATTTTATGGTCACCAAAATGATAAATATTTTTGAGCTGTTGGGTTGGGTTCTTTGGGGAAGGAGACCAGACAGCGAGGTCATCGGTCTCATTGGATTAGGGAAGGACGTGGAAGGAAGTCGGCCATGCCCTTTCAAAGGAACCGCCATTTGCCTGGAGCGATTTAGGGAAATCACGGAAAACCTAAATCAGGATGGCCGGACGCGGGATTGAACCGTCGTCCTCCTGAATGCTAGTGCAGTGTCTAACCACTGAACCGCCTCGCTCGGTGTTTGAGCTGTAATTCTTCGATTAAGTATCTTGAAAGATAGGCATTCCATCATTTAACATATTCTAAGATACCACATACTTCTTTCAGTTATTTTATTGTTTTAGATAACGATGAATTGCAGTAAATTTGCTTAGAAGAAATTGCCTATGGCTGGGGAATCCATGAGAAAAGTGAAGCACAGATCCTGATGGTAAAAACATTTGAATTAGGGGAAGTGGTGAGATGTATAGCAATTTCCTGGCAGCTTGCTGTATTAAGTACATTCAGAAAGAGATAATTTCATGTATAGCAGTAATTATATTTTAAAGTGTATTTTTATTTATGAATTGAAATCACCGTTGATTACATAAGCAAGGTATGTAAAATGAGTTATAGTCTGTCTCAGAAAGAATTTCAAGAACTTACAGATTTACTGTCGACGACGAGACAAAAAAATTCCCGATAAATCGAATGATGAGAAAACAGCTAGTGGGGTTGCTGCACTGTTGTAGCCAAAGGTATACCAAACTCTCACTGCGAAGGCGATAGGAAACGCGTTGCTCGGTATCGCGTTTAATTATTTCAATAAAACTAATGTTGAGGCCCTTTTCGAGGACCTAGAAGATGTGCTATGGTCTTCTTCCCCCACCCTGAATTTGGAATGTAGATAAAACTAGCTTCTCAACAGTTCAGACTGCTGCACGGTATGTTGCTCTGAAGAGCACAGAACAAGTTTGAAGCTGCACATCAACAGAAAGAGAAACGTTTTTGACTGTGACTGCAGCTGACAGTGAAATAGCAAACCGATGCCCACCGACGATAACATGTCCAAAGAATGAGAGGTTTCTGATGGTACTCCCAGGAAAGTGGATTCAGCAAATCCATTAGCACTGCCAAATGATGAAGTATTCCTGCAATAGACTATTCGCTTTTGTCAAGTGAACGAGAGAAGAACGCATTCTATGAACTGTTCAAAACAATGAGACATACATGTCCGTGAAAGCTGTTGAATAGGCATCTGAAACTGAAATTACAATGGTCTCTTTTCAACCCCATAACTCAAAAAGACTGCAGTCACTTGATTTTTTATGGATCTTTGAAGACAAGACGAGAGCACAGGAGGAGCTGATTGGGCATTGAGAAAGCGTCGTTCTGCCCGTCTATTCTGCTGTCAGTCTCTGTGGATTGTCGTTTTGGTTGGCAGTGGTGAAATGCTGCACAAACCAACTTTTTTTTAAAAAAAATACTGTTTCAGGAATATACCTTGCAATATGAGCATCATGTATCTAATTTCAGAACTGCAAAATGAAATTACTTCACGATAAAGCTGGCGGTAGCTCTTACGCAGCGTCACATTCCGATTATTTTCAGCAAAGTGGTACAAAATATATATCCAACATTTTAACACACCAATCCTAAAATTAACTACTTTTATAGCTGCTTCACCAAATTCCTTCATATACCTATAGGCGGTTGGTAAAAATATGGAAATACGAAAACGCAACATATTACCATGCCTAATACGTTGTAGGAGAGCCGTTGGCAAACATCTTCCAGTCGCTTACCATTGGGAAACAAACTTTGCACCATGGGATGGACCTGATCAGCCAGAGTACTCAAGTTATCCACTGTAGTAATGAATACCATGGAATATCACAATATGACTGCCAAATCATCACCGAAACCTCGCCGTGTTTCGCTCTGGAGAAGTAAGGTGCCCCCCCCCCTTCTCCTTCTATTGAGGTTTGTTTCTCCTTTTATCCTTTAATCGTTTCATATGTATCAACAATTTACTGTAAATATACTCTGATACGTTTCTGCCATTCAGCATTAGCAAGCTCGTTGTAAATGTCTTTATTTATTATAACTTATGTATGACGTTTCTATGCTCAGTCTCACGATGTCTTTGTTTTGTGCAGTGCTCGTTTGTCGATACTCAAATTTAAGAATTATGGAGTATTTCAATTATTAGTATTTACTGTTGTTATAAGAGCCTTTGTTTGTATTTTGTGTACTTTCCGCCCCCTCCCCACAACGTAGCCACCTCCCCCCCCTCCAACTTTCCTTTCCGCCGTCGTCTCACTTTATCCCTGTCTCCCCTACTTTTTTATTATTGACATTGCATTTTTCTTTCTTTACTCCTTGACCAGTGTCATATGACTGATGTGTGTTGCTTTAATTTGACACAGCTCAGGATTCTTGTTCAGTCTGTTCATGGTGGTTACGTTAACAGTATGTAACTACCAGATCCGCTGGTTACCTTCAATGGCAGGGTATGTGCCTTATGTCAACACGTTTAGAAGAATTGTGCTCATTAGTTTTGTAACTTTTTTATTTCATGTATACTCATACATAATGGTCCTTTATGACAGATTATGTGATGAGAGCATACGCCAAAACGGGTCTTTTTGGATTAATAAAGTAATTTTGTGTTTAGTTGTGACTTACTACTTTGCGACCAACTCAGCTTTCTACGAACTACACATATGGTGCGAGACAAAGACAAATACGACCAAATAACATTTTCCCAGTGCTCCATAGTCTAGGTTTTATGGCTTCGGTACAACATTTTCTTGTTACGGGCATTTGTATCACTCATGAGTTGTTTTGGAATTCCAGGTCTCCTTGCAATTCCCTGTTTAAGGAGCTCCTTTCCTGTTGTTCGGTGCTGACAGGGATCGCGAGTGGGAAGCTCAGCTCTGCAGTGACTTTCGCAGTTGTCGTGCTCTTATCTTTCGTCACAGATATTCAACAACCGTCCGTAATAACCATGCAACACACGCTTTCATCTGAGCTGTGACTTCGCGGATGCTATTTTTCTCCGTTTCCTGTATGCTGCAAAAATCATCATATTGTGCCACTTGAAACACCGAACACTTCGGCTATCTCGCTTACGGAAGCACATGCCGTACGAGCACCAACAATTTTCCAGCGTTCGAGTTCACTTAGCTCCGACATAATGCACTCACAACTTCACAGTGCTCTGTTTCGATCGCGACTGACACTTGCAACGTGTTGAGAAATTGCACACGTGACAGTCGTGGTGGAAAAGAACAGTGAAACCTGGAGGCTTGGCTAATATCCGCTTTTATGTTCAAATACCTATTTATCGCGGTGTTTCCATATGTCTGTGCCACATCTACCTTCCCCAGGCCACCTTATGGTTATGTCGTAAGTTACTTGGTCTACCACTTTAATTCCCTCGCCTGTTGCTGTCGCGACTGGTGAGCGGAAAGAACTATAGCTAGTGAGCTACCGCCTGTCCTCGAGCCTCCCTAAATTTTCCTTCGTTATTAACAGCGCTGGCATCACTATTCTGTCTAACTACAGAAAATTGTACTGACAGAACAGACCAGCCGCTGTGGCCGAGCTGTTCTAGGCGCTTCAGTCCGGAACCGCGCTGCTGCTACTGTCGCAGGTCCCAATCCTGCCTCGCGCTTGGATGTGTGTGGTGTCTTTAGGTTAGTTAGGGACCACGGCGCTCCTGAGCTCACATTGTCCTTGATGTTGCAGTCTTGCTCACGGAGTACTCAGTTTGTATATTTTGCTAATTTTCTTTTCCATAGTTCCGCACAACTTCTTCCTGTTTTTTCGATTGGTCTGTGTTCAGTTTTTCAAGGCCTGTCCCCTGTGCCAACGTATAACTAAATCTGATTAGGGTGCGATGGGGAGGTTCCCTTGTCAGCAGTGAAATTAGCGAGCAGGTGCGACTGCCTGCGGACAGCGGCCGCTGCGGTGGCCAGGGGGGAGACGACGCCGGCGGCGGCTGTGCACGGCTGCCCGCTGCTCGTTGCGCTTCTTCTCCTTATCGCGCATCTGCCGGCGCTGCGGCCGCTGACAGTCATACAGATCCGTCAGCAGAATACGCGAGCCACATAAATAATGTAAGGCGGCGGCGGGCCTTGGCGGCGCGCCGGCGTGCAGATGTGGCCGCCAGATAGCGGGCGGCTGACGCGGAGCTGCGCGGCCGCCCCCCGATCTCTAAGCCGCTTTTAATTTTTCATTGAAACTACGGCGGCAAATAAACAAGCCCGCGTCAAAGCGCCGTGATTTGTTGCGGGCCCGCCCCGCTCGGGATCGATGCATTATTCAGGAACATTTATCCTTTACCCGTGTGCCGTACCGGCGTCCCGGATAACAATCGTCACGACGTTCGTAATTAATAATTTGGGGGCAATTTGTCTGGTCGCGCATCTCGCGCGTCTCCGGGCGGGCGGATGATTTACGAGCTCGCGGACCAATTAGTCTTATCCGTCATCGGTCCACGGCGCCTGGCCGGCCAGTTTTTGAGGGTGCTGCGCCTCTCGGTCGGCGCGGCCCGTTTGATTTATAGAACCGGTAAGCGACGCTAATTTGCTGTGCTCCGCGAGTGCGCGGCCGTTTGCTTCTTGCGCGCGGCCTCTGCCATTTGTACGCGCTCTGACGCGACATTTGCGAGCGACGATTGTCTAACTGCGCCTTTCGCTCGCTCGACCCCCGTTTGATTGATAGCGCGTAACGAGCGTCGCGGCAGTAATATACAATGACTTTGCTTGTGGGGAAGATAATTTCAATTTGTGTTAAAAGCACTGGTATTAACCTTTGCAATACCAAGATGGAGGATGTTCTTTATGCCCTCCTTTTGAAAATATTGTAATCTATTCAGGTCTTTCATATTTTTAAATATGGAAAAAATAGTTATTGTTATTAATTATTTCTTATACTATATTCCGTAATTGTTATAAAATTTTCAGTCAAACATTACCCAAAAATTTAAGTCGTAGTAGTGAACGTGTCATTTTGCAACAAATGTCATATTCATAATTCCAGTTCAGCACCCTTCTTGCACACCTATATACCTTTACGAAGTATGTTATGAATAAAAGCGACGATTGTTAGAAAATGTGTTGATGGTAGCTGAAAAGAACACCTCCTATCTGTTTACGGGAACTCGGGGCAGAACGGGATAGCGGAGCACAATGGGAAATTGCTCTTTTCTAGGCTGGACAGTGCTGCAACCTGTTGTATGGGTATGTAACTATTTCTCCAAATGGAAGGGAAGTCAGGGCCGCCATTTTGATTTACTCTGAAGTCCGAGATCAGAGTGAATTGTTGTCCGTCACGTTACCGCTTGCATAGTTCTAACGTTTGGCGAATTTCAACGCAAGGTACGCTGTCAATTGTTAATTGCATACCCTAAAATCACACATTCCTTTAAAGTGAATGGCATTTGTTTTACTTTAGTTATTTAATGAGTTTAAATACGTCAGTTATTACTCTCCATAAAAGTGTTAACCTCAAAAGTGCTCTTGGGGCGGAACGGGTCGGGGGCACTAATAGGAGCAAGGCTAAGATTGACCAAGGCTCAGTCACTGACCGCCAGCCTGGGTGTTCATGGATGCCGGGCTCTCCCAACCACCTATGTTCGCCGAACAACTCAGCTTTCCAGATATCGCCCGAGGCTGTCGTTCCAATCCCACTAATCTGTCAAAATACTCGGCGTTCTACAAAACGAAAAGGAAAAAATGGTCGTATTAACAGATTCTCCTTACAAGAAGGAAATGCAAAATGCTGTCACACGTAAAGTAGGCCTACAGAAAGGAGGAGGGTGCACAAATATGAACAATGTCAGGACAGAGACATCAGGTGCAATGTAACTTGAGGCAAAAATATCAAACTGCACACCCAAAAAAACCAAAACAGACAACATAAAAGACCTTAAAAAATAAAAGGAAGAAGATGATGGAGAAGAGAGAATCAGAGAGAGATGTGCTGAGTGTCTCTACTGTGCGGACTTCTACTCCGTTTCTAATGAGGGCTGGGTCGCATGCCAGAGGTGTTTCAAGTGGGCACACAATTCATGTCTGGCATAGACAGTGAAGATGAAGAGGAAATACAGATTTGTGACTATTGTCGAAAGGACTAGGAGTTAGTGGTTTGGTGGTTAATAAGCATTGTATATTCTTCAGATTGACATTGCAATATTTTCTTGTTTTTAAGAATGACTTTTTAATTGTTTAAATTACACATTCCTTAGTCTGAATTGCCTTTTATACAACATTTTGTAGTAGTTTAATTCGATAGTCGTAATTCAAACTCAACGTTTATGCTATAATTTAACAAAAAATAACCTTATCTGATTCTCCCCCACCCCCCCTGGCGGGGACGGGAAATATGCAAGACATTCTTTGAAAAATTGTAAAAAATGAAAAATGTGTTGTTTTAAGTGATTTTAAAATAAGGTACATTAGGTTACACTACAAGGTGTTTTTTTGTAAGTTTAAGAAGTGTTTCCTTGTGTTCCCTTACTTTATACAAATTGTTGAACATTAAGTATCCCGTTCCACCCCGAGTTCCCCCACACATTACGGAAAATGTGTTCGAAGTGTTAAGACTACACTAAAAGATATGTCAGGTTCTGGACCCTACTTATACGTCAGCACCTATTTAAAAATTATGTTGACATTTGAATGATATCGTATAGACACAATCAGCTATTACTATTTTCATATGACTACCGTAGCTTCTGCCATCAAGACAAAACGGTGTAAGCTAGATGTTGAGCACGGAAAAATCAGGCGGTCAGAGAAGTCCATAATCGCGAAAGGAACGAACAAATGGTTCAAATTCGTGACAATATTATCGATCGGAGACAATATTACACGTCGAACAACATTTTATTTCAAAGAGATAGACTGCCGACGGTGACGCCTGTACTGGCATTCGATGATTCGCGTTGAAAATAAAATCTCCACATCTGTTACATATACATTTCAGATGGTGATGCGACTGCCGTTCTTTCACTGCTTTATGAGAGGGTCTTGGAGATGTGGATCTGCAATTCCACAGTGTGCACAATTCGATACACACGGTACTGACATATTTACTGGGCATACTAGCTGCAGAGAAAATGCGGCTATTGGAGGTAGGCATGCTATTTCTCATTCCAGCTCAAGACAAAAGTATACCTAGCAAATCTAGTCATGTCAATAGGTTTAGTAAAAATGTGGTTTAAAAAACCACAGTGACACACTGTGTACAGCGTGGCCAGTAACGGATAGCATGAACTGTACAACGGCCGGCGGTTCTAGGCGCTTCAGTCTGGAACCGCGCGACCGCAACGGTCGCAGGTTCGAATCCTGCCTCAGGCTTGGATGTGTGTGATGTCCATAGGTTAGTTAGGTTTAAGTAGTTCTAAGTTCTAGTGGACTGATGACCTCAGATGTTAAGTCCCATAGTGCTCAGAGCCATTTGAACCATTTTTTGTACACTGAGTCAGCGCAGTCTCATTAACTTACTAAGACGAGGCAATACGGTGAGGAATAGATATGCAGCCTCAACGACCTTCGAGTAGCGTTCGCGCGAAACTTTTTTTTCAGTTAAAGTATCAAACTGTATCCAATTTATATCTTCACAGTGTGGTATCTTGTGCATTCATTATTGGTACTGTATCGTATATTTGAAAATTACGATATAACATAAATTTCTTACACACATAAATGACAACTTTGTTTCGTCCATGAAACAACTAAAGCCAACAGAAAAAAGGAATAGATACGGTAACATCGTCTGTATCTAATGAGGTACAAAAAACACAATACGTAGGCTACACTAAATTGCACATCACACCATGCGCAATAATTCTATTATGTACGTCTGACGTCCAGGCTTATCTTCACAGTGCCAGTACGTAGACGTAGGAGCAACGTTGACTTTAGAGATCTAAGCGAAACATCTTGTACTTGCAAACACTTGACTGGACCCTACACAATACACCTGCATCCACCAATACTGAAGCGGCATGCAAGCTAACTATTAGATCGTATGTATCCATGGGTGGAGTACTATAAACTTGTTACTTTAAGTGTCCCTGTAAATAAACGTGGAGGTATTGGACTTCTACGAGCAATATATTTCTCTGGAATTGCTTCTTTTAAACAGTTATACACATTCATTCCAAAGCGTGGCGGTGCATCATCATGCTGAAACCATAGATGTCGCAGAATGTCAAGTGGAACGTTTTCTAATGCGTCAGTCAAAGTATTGCAAGGAAACGCAGGAAAAAAGGGGCGCGCTCAACCTGTCCGTAAATAGGTAAGTGCACAAAATCACTTTTCCACGATTACAGCCCACAAGTTTATGCCAAAGCGTGCCTGAAAGCCACGTTCGCGGGTGACATGTGAGTTGTGTTGCGATCAAAATGGCTCTGAGCACTATGGGATTTAATATCTGAGGTCATAAGTCCCCTAGAACTTAGAACTTAGAACTACTTAAACCTAACTAACCATTTTTTTCTCTTCCTTTCCGGTTTTCCCACAGTCCACGTTTCACTACCATAAAATGCTGTTCACCAAACGTACATTCTCAGGAATTTTCTCCTCAAATTAAGGCCTTTTTTCGCCAGTACTAGTCTGATTTTCATGTCCGCCACGTCTTAGATAGCAGAATTCCCTAACTTAATCTACTTCCCAATCACCAATTCTGATGTTAAGTTTCTCGCTATGCTCATTTCTGCCGCATCTCATTACTTTCGTTGTTCTTGGATTTACTCTCAGTCCGTACTCTGTACTTTTAGACTGTTCAATTCATTCAGCAGATCCTGTACTTCAGCTTCACTTTCACTGAGGATAGCAATGTCATCGGTGGATGTTATCGTTAATATGCTTTCACATTGAATTTTAATTCCACTCTTGAATCTGTCTTTTGTTTCCCCCATTGCTGCTTCGACATACAGATTGAAGAGTAGGGACAAAAGAATACACCCTTGCCTTTTTTTTTGTCATCAGTCTACTGACTGGTTTGATGCGGCACGCCACGAATTCCTTTCCTGTGCTAACCTCTTCATCTCAGAGTAGCACTTGCAACCTACGTCCTCAATTATTTGCTTGACGTATTCCAATCTCTGTTTTCCTCTACAGTTTTTGCCCTCTACTGTTCCCTCTAGTACCATGGAAGTCATTCCCTCATGTCTTAGCAGATGTCCTATCATCCTGTCCCTTCTTCTTATCAGTGTTTTCCACATATTCCTTTCCTCTCCGATTCTGCGTAGAACCTCCTCATTCCTTACCTTATCAGTCCACCTAATTTTCAACATTCGTCTATAGCACTACATCTCAAATGCTTTGATTCTCTTCTGTTCCGGTATTCCCACAGTCCATGTTTCACTACCATACAATGCTATACTCCAGACGTACATCCTCAGAAATTTCTTCCTCAAATTAAGGCCGGTATTTGATATTAGTAGACTTCTCTTGGCCATAAATGCCTTTTTTGCCATAGCGAGTCTGCTTTTGATGTCTTCCTTGCTCCGTCGGTCATTGGTTATTTTACTGCCTAGGTAGCAGAATTCCTTAACTTCATTGACTTCGTGACCATCAATCCTGATGTTAAGTTTCTCGCTGTTTCCATTTCTACTACTTCTCATTACCCTCGTCTTTCTCCGATTTACTCTCAAACCATACTGTGTACTCATTAGACTGTTCATTCCGTTCAGCAGATCATTTAATTCTTCTTCACTTTCACTCAGGATAGCAGTGTCATCAGCGAATCGTATCATTGACATCCTTTCACCTTGTATTTTAATTCCACTCCTGAAACTTTCTTTTATTTCCATCATTGCTTCCTCGATGTACAGATTGAAGAGTAGGGGCGAAAGGCTACAGCCTTGTCTTACACCCTTCTTAATACGAGCACTTCGTTCTTGATCGTCCACTGTTATTATTCCCTCTTGGTTGTTGTACATATTGTATATGACCCGTCTCTCCCTATAGCTTACCCCTACATTTTTCAGTATCTCGAACAGCTTGCACCATTTTATATTGTCGAACGCTTTTTCCAGGTCGACAAATCCTATGAACGTGTCTTGATTTTTCTTAAGCCTTCCTTCCATTATTAGCCGTAACGTCAGAATTGCCTCTCTCGTGCCTTTACTTTTCCTAAAGCCAAACTGATCGTCACCTAGCGCATTCTCAATTTTCTTTTCCATTCTTCTGTATATTATTCTCGTAAGCGGCTTCGATGCATGAGCTGTTAAGCTGATTGTGCGATAATTCTCGCACTTGTCAGCTCTTGCCGTCTTCGGAATTGTGTGGATGATGCTTTTCCGAAAGTCGCCAGACTCATATATTCTACACACCAACGTGAATAGTCGTTTTGTTGCCACTTCCCCTAATGATTTTAGAAATTCTGATGGAATGTTATCTATCCCTTCTGCCTTATTTGACCGCAAGTCCTCCAAAGCTCTTTTAAATTCCGATTCTAATACTGGATCCCCTATCTCTTCTAAATCGTCTCCTGTTTCTTCTTCTATCACATCAGACAAATCTTCACCCTCATAGAGGCTTTCAATGTATTCTTTTCGTCTATCTGCTCTCTCCTCTGCATTTAACAGTGGAATTCCCGTTGCACTCTTAATGTTACCACCGTTGCTTTTAATGTCACCAAAGGTTGTTTTGACTTTCCTGTATGCTGAGTCTGTCCTTCCGACAATCATATCTTTTTCGATGTCTTCACATTTTTCCTGCAGCCATTTTTTCTTAGATTTCCTGCACTTCCTATTTATTTCATTCCTCAGCGACTTGTATTTCTGTATTCCTGATTTTCCCGGAACATGTTTGTACTTCCTCCTTTCATCAATCTACTGAAGTATTTCTTCTGTTACCCATGGTTTCTTCGCAGCTACCTTCTTTGTACCTATGTTTTCCTTCCCAACTTCTGTGATGGCCCTTTTTAGAGATGTCCATTCCTCTTCAACTGTGCTGCCTTCTGCGCTATTCCTTATTGCTGTATCTACACCGTTAGAGAACTTCAAACGTATCTCGTCATTCCTTAGAACTTCCGTATCCCACTTCTTTGCGTATTGATTCTTCCTGACTAATGTCTTGAACTTCAGCCTACTCTTCATCACTACTATATTGTGATCTGAGTCTATATCTGCTCCTGGGTACGCCTTACAATCCAGTATCTGATTTCGGAATCTTTGTCTGACCATGATGTAATCTAATTGAAATCTTCCCGTATCTCCCGGCCTTTTCCAAGTGTAACTCTTCCTCTTGTGATTCTTGAACAGGGTATTCGCTATTACTAGCTGAAACTTGTTACAGAACTCAATTAGTGTTTCTCCTCTTTCATTCCTTGTCCCAAGCCCATATTGTCCTATAACCTTTTCTTCTACTCCTTCCCCTACAACTGCATTCCAGTCGCCCATGACTGTTAGATTTTCGTCCCCCTTTACATACAGCATTACCCTTTCAATGGTAACCTCCCCCTTGGCAGTCCCCTCCCGGAGATCCGAATGGGGGACTATGCCGGAATCTTTTGCCAATGGAGAGATCATCATGACACTTCTTCAACTACAGGCCACATGTCCTGTGGATACACGTTAAGTGTCTTTAATGCAGTGGTTTCCATTGCCTTCTGCATCCTCATGTCGTTGATCATTGCTGATTCTTCCGCCTTTAGGGGCAATTTCCCAACTCTAGGACAAGAGAGTGCCCTTAACCTCTATACGCTCCTCCGCCCTCTTTGATAAGGCCGTTGGCAGAATGAGGCTGATTTCTTATGCCGGAAGTCTTCGGCCGCCAATGCTGATTATTTATCAAAATTTAGGCAGTGGCGGGGATCAAACTCGGGATCGAAGACGTTTTGATTATGAATCTAAGACGCTACCCCTAGACCACGGGTGCTACCCTACCCTTGCTTTAATACCCTTGCCTTAATACGAACCCTTCGTTCTTGGTCTTCAATTCTTGCTGTTCGCCTATGATTCTTGTAAACACGGTATATTACACGCCTTTCCCTATAGCTTAAACTCATTTTTCTCAGAAGTTCGAACATTTTGCACCATTTTACAAAGTCGAACGCTTTTTACGGATCGAGAAATCCAGTGAATGTACCTTGAGTTTTCTTCAGTCTTGGTTCCATTGTCAACCGCAAGTCAAAACGATCTCTGTAGTGCCTTTATGTTTCCTAAGACCAAGCTGATAGTCATCTAACGGTTCCTCAGTTTTTTTTTCCATTCTTCCGTATACCACTGGTGCCAGCAACTTGATTGCATAATCTATTAAGCTGATTGTGCGATGGTTCTCGCAGTTGACGGCCATTGCTATCATCGGAATTGTGTGGATAAAAGTCTGATAGCACATTGCAGCCTCATACTTTCTACACAACAACGTGAATAATTCATTTGTTGCCACACCCGTACACGATCTTAGAAATTCCGATGGAATGTTATATATCCGTTATGCCTTACTGAACTTTAAGTCTTCCACAGCTCTTCTGATCTCCTTTCTCTTCTAAATCGACTCCTGTTTCTCATTTTATCATGTCATCAGCTAAGTCTTCGATCTCATAGAGGCCTTCACTCTACTCTTTGCACCAATTCATTTTTTCCTCATCATTTAAATGGAATTCGCATTGCGCTTTTAATGTTAAAGTCCCTGCTTTTAATTCCACCGAAGGTTGTTTTGAACTTTATGTATGCTGAGTAAGTCCTTCCAGCAATCATTTCTTTTCTGATTTCTTCAAATTTTTCATGCAGCCAATTCGCCTTAGCTTCACTGCACTTCCTATTTGTTTCATTCCTAAGTGACTTATATTTCTGTATTCCTGAATTTTCCCGAACATGTTTGTACTTCCTTCTTTTGTCGATCAGCTGCAGTATTTCTTCTGGTACTCATGGTTTCTTCGCAGTTACCTTCTTTGTACCTACGTTATTCTCTCCAGGTTCTGTGACTGCTCATTTTAGATAAGTCCATTCCTCTTCAACAGAACTGCCTACTGAGCTATCCGTTCTCGCAGTATCAATAGACTCAGAGAACTTCAAGCAATTCTCTCCATTCCTTAGTACTTCCGTATCTCACTTCTTTGCACGTCGTTTCTTACTTACTAGTCTCTTGATCTTCACCCTACTCGTCATTACTACTACATTATTATTTGAGTCTATATCTGCTCCTGGTTGCACCTTAAAATCCAATATCTGATTTTGGAATCTCTGCCTCAGCTTGATGCGATCTAACTGATATCTTCCCGTACCTCCCGGCCTGTTCAAAGTATATCTCCTCTTTTTGCGATTCTTTAAGAGAGCGCACGCTATTACGAACTGAAATTTATTGTAGAACTCAATCAATTAAGAAAAAAAGGACCTATAAAAGCAATGTTTGAAAGGAATGGAAGAGGGGTCGAGGGGGAGGAGGGAGAGATTTCAGATCCCGGACTATATGATGGACGGCAGCACATACCACAGTACTAAGAAGGAGCAATGGAGCGTATGGACTGACGATGCAAAGGACTTGTTAACAAAGCATAAAACTGATGATAATTGCATACCATTTCTTCGTACCTGCAACAACGTTGAATGCATGTAAAAGGCATTAGTGACGCACAGCAAAATCAGTTTTGTGATCAGCCTGTCAACGTCCTGAGCAATGTCGACTTCTGAAATAATGCAGCAGTATTGACTAGAGCACTGTAGCCGCAAGGCTAATCCACGTGAATAGCGCTCTTCTACATCACTCGCTATGCACGCGCACGCGGAAACACGCGGCTGGCAGTTTACTCACGCCATATCACATGGCGCGCACTCACACAGAAGCGGACAACAGCCGTGTGGTCTTTCCACACGAGTAAGGAGACATACACTCTACCTACAGATCTTAGGCTTAGGGTTCGATTCCCGGGTGGTCCTACAGTTTCCTCTGTTCTTGTCGCTTCTTTTATCTATAACAATGACAATTATACCAAGTTACGTTGCGTCGTATTTCGGAGTAAGTGTTGAAATGTAGACCCCCTCTAATGCGTGTGTCTACTCAGAGGTGGGAGGAAGTTAAGGGCACACCACCATGCCCAGTAAAACACTGTTGTGGTGAAAGCTTCGTTCAAGTTGAGCACAGCTTCACTAGATTTACAAATGAAATACAAAAATGCTTAAAGGCGGACGGCCTTAGCAGTTTGGGGTACTAGGCAGCCGGAATGTTAAGGAGACAGTTTAGTCAGCCAGCAGACGGTCAGTCGTGATCGATCAGCTGCCTGAGATAGACTTGTAACATATTATGTCTGTTTTGTCATGACAAACGTACTTCACCCTAATTATAAAAATTATTTTTCCGTCGTTTTACTTGCTTTATGCGCTGCTGCTTGTAAGTTGACTTCATAGATGTTGGAGCATACAAAAACATAGTGACTCATCTTGTACGTATTATGGAATAAGAAGTTACAAAAATTCGAGGAATTCCCCCTATTAAACAGGAAAATATCGATGCCGTGCGTCATTGTCGCAGATGAGGCGTTTGGAATAAAACTTCCTGGCCCGCGAAAGGCCAAAGTCCCGAGTTCGAGTCTCTATTCAGCACACAATTTTTATCTGACAGGAAGTTTCACAGTAGATCATACTCCGCTGCCGAGTGGAAATCTCATTCCGTTTGGTGTATCTGAAAAGTTAACGCGTCCATATGAAGGAAAGAATTTAATTAACAATAGAATAACCTTTAAATCCGGTTGTCACGGACTATGCAATTTATAGAATATTCTCTGGCAAATGAATGTGAAGAACGGAGAATTTTTCATCAGCCAACGGATGTTTGAAACGAATTTGCAAATGCCGAAATATGCATGCTGAGTTTTACAAAATAATGCGCCAGACAGAGATGGCTTTAAACTTGAAGACAAACTGTAAATTCCCCCACAATTGGAAATTCCCTAAGTCCTACGAGCTATAGAAAGTCATCAGCAATTTTTTTCGGTGTGCAAGGAAGGTCTCGGTGCTTCGACAAGTGCACGGACACTGAAGGTAGCTACACACACACTAAGTGATCAAAAGTACTCGGACATCCCTAAAAACTTACGTTTTTCATATTAGGTGCATTGTGCTGCCACCTACTGACAGGTTCTCCATGTCAGCGATCTCAGCAGTCATTAGACATCGTGAAAGAGCAGAATGGGGCGCTCCGCGGAACTCACGGACTTCGAACGTAGTCAGGTGATTGGGTGTCACATGTGTCACACGTCTGTACGCGAGATTTCCACACTCCTAAAAATCCCCAGACCCAATGTTTCCGATGTGATAGTGGAGTGAACGGATACGTACAGCACAAAAGCGTACAGGCTGACCTCGTCTGATGACTGACAGAGACCGTCGACAGCTGAAGAGGGTCGTAATGTGTAATAGGCAAACATCTATCCAGACCGTCACACAGGAATTCCAAACTGCATCAGGATCCACTGCAAGTACTACGACAGTTAGGCAGGAGGTGAGAAAACTTTGATTTCACGGTCGAGCGGCTGCTCATAAGCCAAGCACCACACAAGTAAATGACAAAAGACGCTTCGCTTGGTGTAAGGAGCGTGATCGTTGGGGACTGAACAATGGAAAATCGTTGAGTGGAGTGACGAATTACGGTACACAATGTGGCGATCCGACGGCAGGATGTGAGCATGGAGAATGCCCGGTGAACGTCATCTGCCAGCGTTTGTAGTGCCATCAGTAAAATTCGGAGGCGATGGTGTTATCGTGTGGTCGTGTTTTTGATGGAGGGGGCTTGCACACCTTGTTGTTTTGCATTGCACTATCACAGTACAGGCCTACATAGATGTTTTAAGCACCGTCTTGCTTCCCACTGTTGAAGAGCGATTAGGGAATGGCGATTGCTTCTGTCAACACGATCGAGCTCCTGTTCATAATGCACGGCCTATGGCGGAGTGGTTACACAACAACATCCATGTAATGGACTGGCCTGCACAGACTCCTGGCCTGAATCCTGTAGAACACCATGTTTTGGAATGCCGACTTCGTACCACGGCTTACCGACCGACATCGATACCTCTCCTCAATGCATCACTCCGTGAAGAATGGGCTGCCATTCCCCAAGAAACCTTTCAGCATCTGATTGATCGTATGCCAGCGATAGTGGATGCTGTCATCAAGTCTAAGGGTTTGCCAACACCATACTGAACTCCAGCACTACCGATGGAGGGCGCCACGAACTTTTAAGTCATTTTCAGCCCGGTGTCCGGATGCTTTTGATCATATAGTGTATGATCTCCACGAGGCCGCCTGCATACACCTGACCGCGCGGCGCCAGCTTGTTGTCACAGCGCCGGGCTTCAATGCACATCACTTTTTATTGGCTGCCGCAGACGTCCTGCCCAGTGCGTCACAGCCCTGCTACAATATCGACTGGCCCTCTTCATCTGTCTCTGTACCTGGCAGTATGTCTCCCCCTCTCACTTCTAACGTGGCTCAAGAGCTCTATGTAAGCTATCAACGATGAGAATGCAGCTGACGAAAACTCTCAAACGTGAACACCTATCTTAGATTTCTGACACTATCAGATATTCGCATCTCCTCAGTATAATTACGCAGTCCGTGATATAGTGCTACAAAATGAGTGAACCAAGAAGTAAATCGGAGGTTCCAAACGGTTAACATCATAGGACGTTTAATCTAAAGTCTACTAAAACATTTATGGAATTCTGCTGGACGTCCAGAGTCATACAAAGGGCTTTAGAATTAATTCTGAGTGAGCATGCCATTAGAAAATGGAACAGTCTTTCGGTCTGACATCCATCTATGCAATTACTTAGAGCTTCGTGATTCAAAAATTTCAGAAGACCCACTGGATTCTAGTATGTAAAAGAGTTTGTAATATTGCTGCATACTTGTAACTTGTGTATCATGAAAGCGTAAAGAGAGGAATTTCTGTACCAACTACAGTTGATGCAGTAAAGTCGGACCCACGATTAAAGAACCTCTATAACTGTCCATGAGAAAGGGAGGCCTACAACAAACTTCAGATGCATAATACCCAAAGAAATACAGTGAAAGAGGTAAAAAGAAGATTTTGTTAGAAATGTAATTTGAGAACAACGAATTATTTTCCAAAACTACAGCAGAATTGATGAGTTCTCAGCTCTTGCTGAAGGAAATTATGAGCCGAAAGTCATAGACTGACATCACGATGAAAGGCGAGTTCACGAGTGCATTTGATATGTAGAACGTATTTTCATTAGTGTCACAACGAGAAAATCCCGTTAATGAAATGAAGTGTCCGCTCCCGGTAGCTGACTGGTCTTGCACGACAGAATGTCAATCCTAAGGGTCCAGGTTCGATTCCCTGCTGCGTCGGAGGTTTTTGTCGCTCAGGGACTGGGTTTTGTGTTTTCCTAATCATTATCATTTCATCCCTATCGATGCGCAAGTCGCCGAAGCGGCGTCAAATCGAAAGACCTGCACCTGGTGAACGGTCTACCCGACGGGGGGCCTACTCACACGCCTTTTACATTTCAATCAAATAAAGTTTCTGATGAGACGTTTCAAAAGAAGAGTTTTTCTGAAAACTAATTTAAAATAAACGAAAAGTACATTCGTTTAATACATGACAAAGAGCTGGAGCTGTAAATGGATCTGAATTTCAGATTTATTTATTACCTTTAACATTTTTTTATTCACAGACGATGAATAAGTTTTTTTTATTCAAGATAGTGAACAATCCAGAATGAGGTTTTCACTCTGCAAGCGGAGTGTGCGCTGATATGGAACTTCCTGGCAGATTAAAACTCTGTGCCGGACCAAGACTCGAACTCGTGACCTTTGCATTTCGCTGGCAAGTGCTCTACCATCTGAGCTACCCAAGCACTACTCACGCCCCGTCCGCATAACTTTACTTCTGCCAGTACCTCGTCTCCTACCTTCCAAACTTTACAGAGGCTTTCCTGCACTTGCCCGCGAAAGGCAAAGGTTCCGAGTTCGAGCCTCGGTCCGGCATACAGTTTTAATCTGCGAGCAAGTTTCAAGTGAATAATGTTTCGAGTAATATTTGTTATTCGCTAATAACGGTTAGTAATTTATATCTGTGTTCGTTATTCGTCGTTCGCATAAATTTCTCCGAAGTCTGGTGCTATTCGAAGCGCATCGCGCTTGCGCACACTGTAAAGTCGCAGCCTGTGTGCAAGTGAGTGCAGGGGCGTGAAATCCGCGTGGCTAACGCGGCTGTGCCAACCGCGTGTACATGCGCTTACGTTGCTGTCATCAGCGTCGACAATCTTCGGCACCTTCCGCCAACCTTCACGAAGCGAATCAGCGCTCCCATTTGCACAAAATAGACACGTGAGAGCCACGTGGATAGACCACGCAGGTGCAGGGCTCTACTAATGACACTATTTTCTTCCCTAGGTATCTGAAACATCCGACGTAGTTGTCTCACGAGGCGCAGCATGGAAAAGTGCCCTAGCGTCGCTCTCTGGACGTTTGGGCGGTGCATCGCGCTCGAGACAGCTGCAGCTACACACCCAAGATGGTGGACCCTGAGCCAGCCCTTCCCGCGAGCAGCGGCAGTTTTTACCGCACCTGCTGCAGCCCCTGCCCCGTCATTACCCACACCTTTTTACACATCTCACCCGTGTTTTGTTTATTTCGTCACGCCTCTCCTTCGCCCGTAATTTCCCATTTTCCATCCACCAGAAACTACGTTCCACCGGAGAATAGGGGGAAGGACGTGTTTGATAGTTGTTGCGTGCTTTCGTTTTGCTTAAAACGAACTGGGGCAGCTGAAAAAGGAATGTTTGTTGATTCCACTAGTTAGTTCCGCCTGGTTCATTTTCTCTTACTTATGATTGGGCTGTCACAAATGAAGGAACTAATGTAGATAGCAGACATCGAAAAGTTTATAGACTTAAGGAATATACTTACTTCAGACACATGTATAAAACTCATTGTGTATAATAATACACCACTCACTCCGTCTTCAGGCCACAAGAGGACCATCGGGACCATCCGACCGCCTCGTCACCCTCACTGAGGATGCGGATAGGAGGGGCGTGTGGTCAACACACCACTCTCCCAGTCGTTATCATGGTTTTTTTGATCGGAGCAGCTACTGTTCGGTCGAGTAGCTCCTCAGTTGACATCACGAGGCTGAGTGCAGCCCGAAAATGGCAACAGTGCATGGCGGCCCGGATGGTCACCCATCCAAGTGCCGGCCACGCCCGACAGCGGTTAACTTCGGCGATCTGACGGGAACCGGTGTATCAACTGCGGCAAGGCCGTTGCCATAATAATACATGCTGCTATCAAAATATGAGGACCATTTCTGTGGTACCTTGATTCATCCACTACAATGCAGTTTGTAGAACAGAACATGAGCAGCGTACATTTGTCATTTCTCGTAGCAGGCATCACACAATTTTCACAAATAACGAACAATCGCTTTCAGACACAAATACTGATTTTATTTCAGTGCATTTTAACTTCTTTCGACTTGTGTTTATAAATGTGCTATAGAATAAAAAGTATATACGGATGTAGATAAACATGTTCCCTCATATTGCACTTCAAAACCATGTATACGTATGTGGAAACAGACCAGAATTAACCACAGTTCGGAAAAAAACTGATGTAGACTGTCGTAGTCCCCAGGATTCCAAATGCGTCGCGCATTGAAATAAAGTCACGACCTGTAACTGAAGGCTTTTGTTCTTTATTTTAAGAAAATAACAGAGTCACGCAAGAAAAACTGACAGCAATGGATAAAACTAAGATATTTTGAGTCCAACGAGTGAATAACATGCGCTTTTTCCACTGTGTTGGAGCCTAGCTTCAAATGGTTCAAATGGCTCTGAGCACTATGCGACTTAACTGCTGAGGTCATCAGTCGCCTAGAACTTAGAACTAATTAAACCGAACTAACCTAAGGACATAACACATCCATGCCCGAGGCAGGATTCGAACCTGCGACCGTAGCGGTCGCCCGGTTCCAGACTGTAGCGCCCAGAACCGCACGGCCACTCAGACCGGCGAGCCTAGCTTCCGTCTCGCTGGCACAGACCCCTTGTTCAAATAGAACACTCTTACACGACACACAGCAACGCTGAAGAACTGTTTTTAATAAAAGTTGATTCTTTTTATGGCTTTTATTGTGCTGAATCTGAATATCACAACAAAAGGCATTGTAACCCACAATCATCTTTTACAGTTAATACTTAATATTTAAAAAAAATGATTTTTTGCTGATGTTAGTGATAAATATTTGATATATCATTTCAGTATTATGAATTCGAAATTTCAGTATTAGTGCTTGTAGGGTACTTACCCGATATCTTAACTGCTATTTACGGCTGCGCAGTTTACAGCAACCTCTCTTTCCTGTTTCTAATTGCATGTGCTTAATACAACTAGTAGTCGTGACTATAAAACCTGTCGCTACAGATTTTGATACATCTGTGGTATTTAGTGACTCACGTACGTCAGAAGAATATTATACGTTTTATAAACAATGCATACTTCTCATACAACATAAATTAACTTTTTGATCAGTATAAAAAGTTCAGTTCGAATCAAACTTTGTATTGAAAATTACTGTGGATCAGAGAAAGGCATATATCAATCAAGGATGTCGATGCGGACAAGGGACTTATGGCAGTCCCGAAGAGGATAACAGTTGTCTTATTTACAAGGACCTTCATCCATGAGCCACCAGAAGAACACCCATCTATGTAACTAACGGCTAAAACGGTCAGCCGGTCACTCAGTCACAGTTGCACGTTGGTATGCAGCACCTACCAGAGCGGAAAAAAATTGATTTTTAGTATTTCATGCTATTATTAGTCGAATGCAAAAATTTAAAATGCTGCCACTATCTGCTCATTAAGAAGTACAACGTTTGTTAAAGGTTTAATGCAGTAACACAAGTCTTACAGTCAGGAATTGTGTGTACTTCATGAGGTAGCGTAACTCACGGAGCGCAAATTACCACGACTAAATTCATCCAGTATTTGAGAATGAAAGCACTTGGCGACTTCCAGAAAACTTGACAAATAAATCAAATCTTTTCGAAAATTTATCTCGCTGAAATCTCCCAGAAAATAATGAAAGGAAAAAATCTCACCACTTTCGCCGTTCACGCAGTAAAATTTCAGCATCTGGCATTATGATTTTAATATTTTAATTTCTTTCTACTAATGTATTATGTGGACAGTACTGACATATATCACCGAATATAACAGCAAGTATTATATAGTTGTATGGCACATACTTTAGGAGATATGACGTCATAAGCACAGAGATACGTGAAAAACTAGATTAAGTCATTAGCTCATTTGTAAACCAATCGGATGTTTGAAGTTGTTCTATATTGAGAGTTCAGTTCTTTAAACAACTGGGGACGGAAACTTACACGGTGTATTTCTGTAATAGCCAACATGCTAGAAGGGTCCCTAGGTTATGTTTGTTTGATGAGACACAAGGTCTGACTTTTCAGCAGTGACCTAGACTTTCTACCTGAAAAGTTAGATGGAAATTTCAGGCAATAAAATACTGAAATGTAGATCTGAATCTTTATGATTGCTCTCCAATTCGCGCTTAAGACTATTTACAGAATCAGTTTCGCACTATTTTCTTATCGTTCCACTCCTGAGCAGCACGTGGGTATAGTGAGCTCTGATTACTATTGTATTATTGCAGAGGTTATTCCTCGCTGTGTCGGTGTGAATCAACAAAACATTTTTTGCATTCGGAGAACAAATTTGTTGCTTCAAATTAAGTGAAAAGATCCCGTCTCAACATAAAATTCCTTAATTTTAACGAATGGCACCCTATCTCACCTGCTTTATCCGTGACACTCACTCCATCTTTCGCGATAACGCAAAACGAGCAGCCCTTCTGCGAAATTTTCGATATCCTATGTTGGTCGTATCTGATACGAATCCCATTCCACTTAGCAATACTCGGAAGAGCACGGATAAGTATAGTGTAGGGAGTTTCTTCAGATTCTTTGTTGAACTTTCCAAGTCTTGTGTTAATAAAACGAAGTCTTTGGGTTCTCTTCCGCCGCAGCAATTTCTATACGATGGTTCTAATTTAAGCTATTTGTAATTACAATCGATACTTATTTTCTTGAACCGACAACCTTTAAATGTATCGTGTAACCGAAATTTTCTTAGTGTTCGTATGGAGAACGTGACATTTTTTATTGTTCGGTCCAACAGTCATTTTCTGCACCATGCAGATGTCTTGTCTAAGTCATTTTGTAATTCATTCTGATATTATTATGGCTTTACTAGACGGTAAATGATGTAAAAAAATCTAAGAGGGCTGCTCAGGTTGTTTTTTTTTAATTTATATAGATTAAAAACAGCAGAGAGTCTATAACACTCCCTTGGAGAATCCTAGATATAATTTCGGTTTCACTAGATGGATTAGTTGCTACGAACTTGGACCTTCCTGACAGGAGAACACGAATTCAGTCCCACAGATGAAGCGTCACTCCATAGGCAAGCAATTCGATTAAAACCTGCTTGTAAGGAACAATGTCAAGAGTCTCCTGGAAATCTAGACATGTGGAATTAAGCTAAGATCTCCTGTCGATATCAATCAATACATAGTGAGAACAATAATAAGCCTGTTGTGTCTCACGAGGACCACAGTTTCTGAATCTGTATTAGTTATGTGTGAGCAGGTAATCTTCTTCGAGGTTTTCATAATGTTGGAACGAAACGTAAGTTCCACAGTCTTAATTTAAATGGTTGTCAAAGCTATGGGTCTATAATTCAGCGGATTCTTCTATCCTCTTTCTTGTGTCTAGTAGTGACCTGTGACACTTTCGGGTCGTTAGGAACGGGCCTTTCATGAAGCAAGCGCTTGTATTTGTCAGGTGAAACTATTTCCTCAGCTACCTCTGAAAGGAATCTGACGGGTATATAGTTTTGACTTACCTTTATTAAGTGACTAATGTTATTAAAAATAAGTAATTAAGATTACATTGCTATACGTGAAAATGCCATTCTCACATATATCTAGCACTAGTTTAAGGGAACAAGGGTTTGTCGCCTCTCCGAAAACGATATAATTAGAGACAGAGCACAAGTTCTGACTGGTGAGAGATGTGAAGGAAACGCCATGCCCTTTACAAAGCAACCATACCGGCTTTTACCTTAACCGGCTAAGTTAAACAATGGGTGACAGGACAGGTTTGGAAGCGCTGTCCTCGCGAATTTGAGTTCAGTGTCTTAACACTGCATCCCCTCGAGATATTACGTTCGATTTCATTAAACTGTATCTTGTTTATGTAATAAACATAAGGAACGACTGACAGCGCCCACTGATTGGCCAGTCTCAAAGGCCTGCCTGCGATTCAGATATAAAGGATATTGGATTCGATCATTCTGCCACATAATTGCGCCATGCTCTTGAGGGTAAACACGTTTCTTCCCTGCAGTATGAGAATGAGAGGGTTTGGTTATGCAGTACATTTGGAATTGTGCTATTAATGTCTCATGAGTTACCTGTTACCGCACCCCTCCCCCATGTCGTCGTTAGAGGATTCCAAACGATTTTTTAAGTAAGTTTTGTGTGGCTGTTAATAGTGTTCCAATATTAACGAAGCGCGGCAGTTCACATGCTGTCCTGCAAAAATGATAGTTCAGTCTAGACGTTACACAAATTTTCATCATTTGAAGTAAAGATCTAATTCTGGGCTTACACCAATGGGCATCTTACATTATGATGTCCATTAACTACACAGATTGGCCAGTCTCAAAGGCCTGCCTGCGATTCAGCGATAAAGGATATTGGATTCGATGATTCTGCCACATAACTGCGCCATGCTCTCCTCTCTAGTGTGTTTGCCATTAACAACAGACGTTGTGCAACCAACAAAAAAAAACTATAGTGTGGTCCTACTCAGTACACTGATGACAAAAAGAACTGTATTTAGGGTTGAGGAGATTCACTACCTTCACGCCCCCTAAAGGATTATCTCGACATGGTAAGAGACAGAGATGTATTCAGACAAAATGCTTATTGGATGAGGCTACCTCGTATTGCATGACGTTTCAGTGCTTTTAGTCGTGAACAAATCATTCGGTGATGATAATAGAGGACGCTGTTACAATTTCAAACAAGCACTGGGCTTTCCACTGCCACTGTATGAATAATGGTTCATAAATACATCAATTCGTGGAAACCTGCCTTTGATAGGGTCAACTTCAGGGTGAAAGGTCATCATTAGTCAGCTCGGACTGAAACAGGGATCGACAAGCCGTAGGATATCAGACGAATCTAAAACGGTTGTCTTAAAACGGTATCAACAACAAGAACATGAGAACATTTTTAAGAAGATGGTAGTAGGAGGACAAAGCCAGCAAGAGCACAGATTTGATGTCAAACTAATGTGCAAATTAATTAAATGATCAATTAATTACTCCTCACCCCTCCCAGATGACGTCATGGGTTTTCTGCAGATGGCACGTGGGTCCCCGCACCCTACCCCTCCCCCTCCCCTACCCTCCTTTCCCTCGCCACCTCAACCCACCTACCCTATTGGCAGGAATTTCTAATTTTGGCAGGAGTATCGAATTTTGACAGAAATTTCAAATTTTGTACGGAATTTTGAATTCTGGCGTGAAATTAAGAAAATGGTGAGATTTTTAAAATGACAGGAATTTCTTTACTTCAATGCTGTGCTGACGCCCCATCCGACAACCCACCAGAGAATTGGTGGGAAATTAAAATTGGCAGGTGCCTTGTCAGGGTCTTGAAACCCAATCCTTCAGATCACAAAGCACAAGTGCACACCCCTACATGGGGAAACGCTCAGTCTCTGTCCGCCTGCAAGAGAGAAAGGTTAGGTTAGCGTCCTTATTTATTTTGAGTAGGAAACTGAAGTAAAGATCGGACCTAATTACGTAATTTATCGTAAAGGCCAGTCCTAGTTAGACAACTATCTGCATAGCGCTACATAATGGGTGACTAAAATCGCAATACAGCTCAGAAATTAACGATGTCATAGAATTGGTGTTACACTGCTGGGGAAAAAAAAATCACAGTACCACTCGAAACAAATAGCAGATGTCCTCTAATAGTAACTCTACATAGGATGGTCGTTTACCTACAAGTCGAAATAAATTTCTGTGCTCCACTTGTGAACTGGTGGGAAAAAAGCAGGAGTGGAAGGTACTGCCTTTATTTGGAGAGAAATGTCCTCAATTGACGAGTTGCTGGACAGAGAGGAGTTTAGTAAGCGTATTACCTGTGAGTATACAGCTGAGGACTGTATCTACAGCCTTCTACACATGGAATGGAAGGAGGTTATAATGGATGAGCATGGGAGAATACTTTTCAGCAAACAAGGGTGATTCTGTGGGATGGGCTCAATGTGCATTTCACAACCCATGGAGGCTATTGCTTGAGCTGGAACTGTCCGTGTTTCTGAATTAATGGCCTGTGTGTCCACAGTGCAGAAGATGATATCACGCGCCCACAGCCATCCCTTTTCATCAACTGCATGCGTATCTCGCTGTTTAACTTCGAAGTTTACTACAGACGCATTGCTGGACAATCACCCTGCAGCCCAAGTGCTCGAAATTCAAATATATGCTACTTTCTTTATATCTTGACAACTTAGTCGTATTCCACTGTCCCTGAGAGCTCAGCTTCGTATAGCTGATGTGTAACTTGTACATTGATTCATATTAAGAAGGGAGAGTGCAGCAAACCATCACTGAAATGTAGGAAGCCCACTGCCCACTACCGCAATCATTGGAAACGCTTCACTGTTCTAATTACACATTGAAATTGTCGTAAAAAGAGCAGTACTCATAAGCAATGGGTTATAATGCAACACAGTTGCTGGGAATTGAGAAAAATCATTGTAATAACACAACTACTGCAAAAACCGACCCAAAGAGGTCACACCAGGAGAGAGAGGCGCCAGCTGCACGTGCGCTCACCTTGATGTGCATCCATAGACCAACCAGCCTAGACTAGTTTTCCCTCCACCCCACCACCTCTATTCCCTCCTTTTTATCACAGTCGGTAGGGATAGAGGAATGATCTAAATTATTGGCCATTAAAATGGCTACATCATTAAGATGACATGCTACAGACGTGAAATTTAACCGACAGGAAGAAGATGCTGTGATATGCAAATGATTACCTTTTTGGAGCATTCACACAAGGTTGGCGCCGGTGCGACACCTACAACGTGCTGACATGAGGAAAGTTTCCAATCGATTTCTCATATACAAAGAGCAGTTGACCGGCGTTGCCTGGTGAAACGTTATTGTGATGCCTCGTGTAAGGAGGAGAAATGCGTACCATCACGTTTCCGACTTTGATAAAGGTCGGATTGTAGCCTATCGCGATTGCGGTTTATCGTATCGCGACATTGCTGCTCGCGTTGGTCGAGATCCAATGACTGTTAGCAGAATATGGACTCTGTGGGTTCAGAAGAGTAATACAGAACGCCGTGCTGGATCCCATCGGCCTCGTATCACTAGCAGTCGAGATGACAGGCATTTTACCCACATGGCTGTAACGGATCGTGCAGCCACGTCTCGATTCCTGTGTGAACACAAGGGGACGTTTGCAAGACAACAACCATCTGCACGAACAGGTCAACGACGTTTGCAGCAGCATGTGCTATCAGCTCGGAGACCATGGCTGCGGTTACCCTTGACACTGCATCACAGACAGGAGTGATGCGATGGTGTGCTCAACGACAAATGTGGGTGCACGAATGGCAAAACGTCATTTTTTTCGGATTAATCCATGTTCTGTTTACAGTATCACGATGGTCGTATCCGTGTTTGGCGACATCGCGGTGAACGCACGTTGGAAGCGTGTATTCGTCATCGCCATACTGGCGTACCACCCGGCGTGATGGTAATGGGTGCCATTGGTTACACGTCTCGGTCGCCTCTTGTTCGCATTAACGGCACTTTGAACAGTGGAAGTTTCATTTCAGATGTGTTGCGATCCGTGGCTCCACCCTTCATTCGGTCCCTGCTTAACCCTACATTTCAGCAGGATAATGCACGACCGCATGTTGCAGGTCCTGTACGGGCTTCTCTGTTTACAGAAAATGTTTGACTGCTGCCCTGGCCAGCACATTCTCCAGATCTCTAACCAATTGGAAACATCTGGTCAATGGTGGCTGAGCAACTGGGTCGTCACAATACGCCAGTCACTACTCTTGATGAAATGTAGTATCGTGTCGTAGCTGCATGGGCAGCTGTACCTGTACATGCCATCGAAGCTCTGTTTGACTCAATGCCCAGGCGTATCAAGGCCGTTATTACGGTCAGAGGTGGTTGTTCTGGGTACTGATTTATCAGGATCTATGCACCAGAATTGCGTGAAAATATAATCACCTGTCAGTTCTAGTATAATATATTTGTCCAGTGAATGCCCGTTTATTATCTGCATTTCTTCTTGTGTATCTTGTCACATGTTCCACAAAGAGAGCCATCTGGTGGCTGTCTCCAGCCTGTGGAAATCAGTCACAGACGGGCAAGAGACTCAAGAACAGGATGCTTCCTGCAAGCCGAGAAATGTATTTCTCGCAAAGACTGCCCCCCCCCTCCCCCCGCCACACACACACACACACACACACACACACACACACACACACAGACACACACACACACACACACACACACACACACACACACACACATGAACAACAACGAAATCTGAGGAATTCAACTGAATGCCTTTTCTAACATCCGCTGTTTGGGAGCAACGCATTTGCTACCGCTTCTCCCGGCCGTAGCCTCTGCTGTATCTGGGAGCAGAGTCTTTGGGCAGCTGTGGCCAGAGTCTCTATGTCTCCAGCTGAGCAGGTGGTCCGGATGGTCAGCGGGCAAAAAAACAAAGCGAGATAAATGATTGCTATCCTCACCATAAGTAGTTTTTATAAAACTGCAGTTGCTATGAGAGATTGCTTCTGCTGGCACCTACTATTCTGTGAGAAACATTTCGATGTAACAGTTGTCTTTAATATTAACATTAACGCACTTCTCATAATAGAGTATCTATTAAAAAACCATAATTGTGTTGACAATACAAAACATTGTTGTTTACATAAAAATAGGCACAGGCCGTTTCCTTTTAGTTTTGTGAACAAAATCGGTATAGTTTGAGAGCGTTCTTCAGATTCAATTTATAAACTGTTGCGCGCGAGGGGATTTTATTCTTTTCAAAAGATTTAGTTATAAACATAGAACGGCATGTGTACAGTCATTCTTTCACATTTGACTGCAGGATACAGTTCGCATATCTCTCTCTCTCTCTCTCTCTCGCTCTCTCTCTCTCCACATCCCGTTATTGTGACATCCAATGATACGAAAAATGAAGCAAAAAAAAAAAAAACTGCAGCACTAATACTGATTACAGATTAGCAAGCTGCAGAGGTCAGAGCTCTATAGTGATACATTTGACAGATATATTGACTTACATCTCCCATACACGTCCACCCTGTGTAAAATCGAAGAAATTTCCACTATTTTGCTTCGAAAATTATCGATCACTGTAAAATGTCCTCGTTATTTCGAAACTTACATCAGAGTAAAGAAAAAGCGAGAATTTAAATTCCAAAGAAAAAAGAAACATACTGTTTAACAAAACATTTATGTTAAGTCATCTCTTTCAGTTTGATGAACAAAATTACATAGTTTGAGAGCGTCCCTAGCATTCCAATCAGTCTCCGTAAAGAAATTGTCATTCACACGTGTATTGCAAACATTTCAGACACGTGAAATAACATCACAGAATATAGTCTTTCATGTTGTCTGTTCACATGTCGGAAAAAAAACATTTTACGTTCGGCAAAAAATTATAGAAATTCTGTAATTCAAGAGGATGTTGTTGTTTTGTACACTGTAGCAGGTCGCGTTTTACCAGTGTGATGCTAATTGTGATGGCATTTATGAAACATAGAAACAAATGGAGAACATGCCTTGTAACAGAACCTCCCAGCATCACCTAGTGCAGAACCCAATAAGATTCCTCTAATACATCGAAAACAAATACCGTCTGCATACTGACAAGTGACAATTTTGCTCCATATCTCGCTACTACCGACTTGCGTGTAAAGTTTCTGTCACCCATACTAGAAGAAGAAGACCACACCCAGCAGACCATCATTCGCAGGAGCAACAGATTCTTGAGTTCTAGCTTCGGAAGCAATTTAGACATCACAAAACAACCATTTCAGCCAATCTACACACATGTCGGCAAAGACACTACCATTTCTAGATTCTGCAACAAGCTATAACTCAAGTGGTGGCTACTCCATAATTATAGGTTATGAAGTATGAAATAATATAGGACTTGCAGCAATACATATTTTTAAAAACGCAATCATTGCGATAATAGTAATGACAGTCATGATTCCATGAGAACAGATTGTAGAGTCCTGCCCTTCGTCACTTATAGGGTGCCTAAGGGATACTACTTTCTCGGGTAGCTATACAACGAATCAAGCATATCGCAATAATGGCTTTTATTACAAAAAGTAGATTCACAGTACCTAACTTTGAATTTACAACGGAGTCGCAAGCGATGGGCGACATGCTAGCAGTCCATATCTTTCGCTACAGACAATGTCCATACAAGCGATGGACATGGATCATTAAGAACTGCCATCGTAGCGCTTTTTGCTAGGCCGGGTCAAAAACTGTGCCGGTCTAGTACTGTGCCGCCGAGGCTGGCAGGAGCTGCACCTATATTCTCTTCTTGTAGAGGCCGCTCCTGCCGTGGTGCGGTCCTAGTCAGCGGGCTATTGGCTGACGCCGCCTCACAGCCTAGTCTGCTCTTTTCTTCTTCTTCGTGCTCATGTTTTTCGTTAGGCCGGAACATAGATAGTCGTTTTCTATTAGTTTTATGATCAAAATCGGTATAGTTTAAGAGCATTCCACGGGTTCAAACTACGAACTGTCATGCACGAGTGTATTACATTCATTTCAAATATATGAAATACCAATACAGATCAGCATCTCTACAGTTATTTATTACATTCGAGGGCATGTCCCTTCCTTATTTTGTAACATCCAGAATAGGTAAAAAACAAAAAGCTATGAACCTTCTGCATCCAGACTTTAACCTGCATTACCACTCCTTCTAATAGAATGTTTTATAGTACTTTTACTGCATCTCCCCTCCCATATATAGAAAAACAAATGCCATCACCATGCTTACGTCATCCACAATTGCTCCATAACTCGCTTTCAGGGACCTATGTGTATGTGTGTAAAGGTTTGTCACCTGCGCAGGAAAGAAGGCCGTATCCAGCAGGCTATCACTGGCAATAGATGACTCTCGTGTTACTGAGACATGTGACAGGTACCCAGGTGTTCCGTCCTGAAGAGGCCAAGAGCACTACATCCTTATATTAGGCATGTACGTGATCACTGCTGCGGTGTTGACAGTCCCCAGTCGGAACTGTTCACAACACATGCGGGATATTAGAAATTAAAAGATGTGTTGTTCTCTTATTGCAAAAAAAAGTAGTAATAATAATTAATTTAAACCCTCAGCTGCCGACATGTGTTGTTGATATACCTCTATGGGGACACCTGAAAATGTGTGCCCCGACCGGGACTCGAATCCGAAAACTCCTGCTTACATGGTACACGCTCTATCCATCTTTTTTTTAAATTCGTTTTGTTCTATGTAGTTTGTTGTGTTTGTTCTGAGCGAACGTCACAAGAGATCCGTTCAAGTTGATCGTTGATTCTTTGACAGTTTTTTTGTTACAGAGAGCATTCAGTCCACTTTTTGCGTAATTTCAACGCCAGCCAATCACACAGCAGAAGGCTTCCCAATTTCTTTGCCGGCCGGGGTGGCCGAGCGGCTCTAGGCGCCACAGTCTGGAACTGCGCGACCGCTACGGTCGCAGGTTTGAATCCTGCCTCGGGCAGTTCTAGGGGACTGATAACCACAGCAATTAAGTCCCATAGTGCTCAGAGCCATTTGAACCATTTGAAACCAATTTCTTTACCAACCACCCTTCTATTACTTTGCGAGTACCATATACTAGACTGCGAATATAGATAGATGACTGTGCAGTATATCAATTTGGTAATATACACTGACGTATATCATACAGCGTACTATACCGATGCAGGTAGGTTATCTACATTTTTCTAGCACATCGACCACAGTGCGAAATTTACGATTCCGACTGACCGCCCTTCCCAAAGTGGATGGGAATCATAGAGTATTCTTGTATTCGTAGGATAAAGTCGGAGATTGAAAGATCTCCCCGTACCGTCCTTGACCAACCCTTCCCAGCAGCGCAGTCGCCGATTTAATCTGCAACTAACTAGAAGTTAGAGGATACCATACACACTACATTCCACAACTTATGAAAGCGAGCTGAGTCCATAACTGCTGTTCAGAGAAGACTATTCTATGCCAGTCTTACTCAAGGCACCCATCCAAGTCCACAATTCTCTCAAGATGCGTGCATGTCGAGGAGGTTAATACCCGTTATCAATATACAGTAGGTATGAGAATGCTGTGGTGATATAAGGGTCGGTTAAGAAGAAACGTGTAGCTTATAAATGACGAAGCTCCAGATGGATGGAGTTTGAAACATTTTACGTAAATCGAGTGTGCTATCAGTTCTGGAGTACTATTCCAGTGTCTGGAACCAGTACCAAGGAGGTACTGGCAAGAGAGTAATGATTGTAAAGTATTCTGGTGTCCTAGGAAGTGAGCGAGCTGTTCCTCACTACGAAGGTATCGTAGGTCTATATCCGCCACTCAGACTGCTTGTAAACCAACTACAATGAAGTCGACAGACTGTTGTTCTGTCTCTTAAGAAAGTGACGAGTTTTATACGTCTTTCTAAGTGGGAAACGTATGTACCCTCGTTCACATTTCCCATGACAACGCCGGCCGGCGGTTCTAGGCACTAGTCTGGAACCGCGCAACCGCTACGGTCGCAGATTCTAATCCTGCCTCGGGCATTGATGTGTGTGATGTCCTTAGGTTAGTTGGTTTTAAGTAGTTCTAAGCTCTAGGGGACTGGTGACCTGAGAAGTTAAGTCCCATAGTGCTCAGAGCCATTTGAACCATCTTTTGAACCCATGACAACCCTACTTATTAGTGGTAGTTGACCGATGTGGCCATGCCTCACTAGGAAATAGAGCGAGGAAAAACGACATAAATATATTGATACATTGAGTTTCCGCCCACTCCCTGTTGCACAAAGATGCTCAGGAAGAAACAGCGACTTCTTACGAGGGAGTAAACACCATGATCGGTAATGTAAACAGATGTAACAGTCTTATTGCCGTTTACAGTCACATCACTACGGTGCTGGTAGCCTTCCTCTTGCACACAGAGGTCATAGTCTCATGTTAGGTAATTTAGCTCATGTGTAGGATAATATAGCAGTTTCGTCGTAACGGCACATCTCTAGAGTACCTACTCCTCACACTAATGTGGCATCAGTCCACTCTCATCCACAACATGCAAGTGAATGGCTTAAACCCGTTAAACACACTGATTCATTTGCTTAATACTTATGTTAAAACATTGCTTGTGAGGACCAACCCTCATTTCGTAATATATCTACTTGACTGAATGTGTGAGAACACTTTCCTGGACTGGAATACATATGTTTCGCCTGCTTTAATGTAGCGCTTCTGTGTAATACTTACATCGCATTTGTTGAAATGTTTGTTACAAAAACCTACATAGCTCATAGGGGAGGGGGATTAGAACTGAGTGCAGACAGAGCATAATTTTTTAGCTTTTCTTGCTCTTGAGAATTTTTGTACCCAAAGCCCACCTCAATCCCCGCATTTAATGGTATTTTTTCTCTAATATGATGTATTCACACTCAATTTACGTAATTTTGCTATGTTTTCGCGAATTTACATATCTCGTCATATTTACCTCAATTTTACGTATTTCTCATCACTTTGGCCTAATTATATCAGGTTTTCCTCGGTTTTTAACGATTTTATGTAATTATTCATATTTTTTGATAGTTTTCCATATGTCTATAATCATATTGCTGACATATCCATGCGTTGTTTAATTTATATTAGGATATTTACATATATTATACATCAGCCTGCCGAAAATCCTAAGAATTCCCCTCTTTCCGAAGATCTACATGCATGCATTTTGGATAGCACGATCTTGAAAAGTATAGTACCACTCACTTCGTAGCTTGATGAGGCTCAACATGTGGTGCAGCTAATGGATACATTGTAAACTCGAAGTCTGGAAACAATTCTTGTATTATTACATCAGAGAGCATGTCAGCAGACTCAAGTAGTGATGCACTTGATGGAAACTCAAAGTCTAGAAACAGTTCTACATGTTCACTTGTCTTCCACTCTATCGTGCAGGGATCTGCAACAGGAATATGACATGTGTACAGAGTTGATTTCTGTTGCTGCCCGGATATTTTTCCTGTAAATATATGCCCATATTGCTTACCAGATGAACTTCGTTGCTCTAGAATGAGATTTTCACTCTGCAGCGGAGTGTGCGCTGATATCAAACTTCCTGGCAGATTAATACTGTGCCGGACAGAGACTCGAACTCGGGACCTTTGCCTTTCTTGGGCCTGTCAGGACATCTGAAAACTGTAGATTTAGGATATTTTACCCTAATAATACGTTATTCGTTAGTTGATACTATGTTGACGCTTTTAGCATCCTGGACCATAAGAGTTTCCCTTGTCCCTATCTACAGAGTGCGTCTCCCCAGCAGTGCAATTTATAGACGAAAAGTTATCAAGTTATGCATTCGAGCGGCAACCGTCTGCGGCTGAGAGCTCTACATGTATACACATAGAGAATCAACATGCACGTTACCAGTGGCGAAGTCTCGATTTTAACTAAATGTACGCTATTTTCGACAGTGCTACAGTCCTGCAAATAGCGAGAATCACTAAGCAGAGCAGTTCTGTAGAGGATGTGAGCACATTCAAATTCCTCCTTCTAAAGAGCATCAAATCTTAAATGCAACTTATACTACCAATATTTCGTAACAACATTGTCTAGATTCTCCAGTACTAACAAGAAATCAAGGCTACCTGCTGCGCCTATCACATCTCCTTTTATTCTCTGAAAGATCCATGATGACGGCACATTATCGTCTCAGTTGCGCTATTTTGTGTGCTATATCTCTGTTGGATGAAGGGGGACAGTTCCCCGTCAATCTTGTGTACAAGATAGATCAGCACGTCACTTGTACAGTATAGTATGGCACTGCACTCGATTGCATCCAGTCACTTACAGCATTTACTCTACAGATGCAATACATTTGTTCTATTTTCTGAGGAAAACCCATGGCGTCATCTGGGGGTGTGGGGTAATTAATTGAGCATTTATCAATTTGTATATCAATTCTATATCAAAATTGTGCTCGTACTGGCTTTGCCGTCCTACTGGTGGTGCCCCAGAGCTTGTAAATATTTTGAGAACGTCATGACTTATGAACAAGACCTGCTGATAAAATTTCCTTACTGAGCAATCAATATCGGTTCACGGACCTTCATCATGCTCCTCAATTTCAATCGAAAAAAACATATATAGAGCATTACAAACTTAAACTGTCGCTATCCTGCTAACAGATGTACAAGTTAACGAAAACAACTCACGTAATAAAATTTCACATACCGGTACTCACTTAAAAACATTTATAACATGATAGGTACTAGACAATATAAAATTAATGACGTCACATAACAAAATCTATGAATTCTTCAGTGGAACGAAAAGTACAACACGCAGAATAATGTAATCTACCATGAAAACCGTATCATTGAAAACAGATACATCGCATTTGTACAGAATTAACCTCTTGTCACACAGTACTTAGTGATATAAATTATACCGTCAATTACAAAATGTGACAAACAACCCATTTATTCAAGCTATATCAACATTTAGCGTGAATCTACGAGTGGAGGCATTCTGCGTTAACATATGGAGGCATTCTGCGTTAACATATGAGGCACAATATATACTGTCGTGATATACTACTAGTCACTGGAACTGTAAAGGAATTGTCGTCCGGGGTGGCCGAGCGGTTCTAGGCGCTATAGTTTGGAACCGCGCGACCGCTACGGTCGCATGTTCAAATCCTGCCTCGGGCATGGATGTGTGTGATGTCCTTAGGTTAGTTAAGCTTAAGTAGTTCTAAGTGACTGATGACCTCAGAAGTTAGGTCCCATAGTGCTCAGAGTCATTTTTTTGTAAAGGAATTATCGGTGTATACAGCCCTCTAGATCATCTCTGGTTCAGATGGTAAACCGTGATTAGATATGCAGTCGGCAGTGCATAGAATTCCTCCGCTTGTATCGTTAATGTTGGCTGTTTATTTAGCATGAATGAGTGCGTTATTTGGCACATTTAGACTGACGATGAAATTTACATTACTGTGTGACAATAGGTAACTTTGTATAAATGCAGACTATTTATGTTTTTCACGGTACGGGTTGATATTCGATTCTATGTGTTGTACTTTTATTTCCAGTGACATATACAAGCATTCCATTACATGACGACATTGATTTTATATCTCCTAGTATGATATTGTAAATGTTTTTATGTGCGTGTCTGGCATGTTATTAGGGTTTTTTTTTGCGTGTACGTCAGTTAGCAAGATATCGACAGTTGAGTCTTCTAATTCACTTTAAATATTCTTTCGGTTGATATACAGGAACCTGATGAGGGTTCGTGAACTGAAAGTGGTTGTTCAATAAAGACACTTCAACTCATGGCGGTGAATCATGGTGTTTTTATAATATGAGAACAGCCTGTCAAACTGCACATACGTCCACACATCGAAACTATACGTACAGTACATGGCAGGATGTTAAGTAGTTACTCTTCACTTTGAGCAGCGATATGAAGTGTGCCACTCACGTACGCTGTCATCGCTGCATCATGAGTTGCAGAGACAAGTCACTACAGACCAGCCACTACCATAAAAACACTGCATCTTTTGTGTGGGGAATATCGCCTGTAGTGATGTGTGGCAACGGTAAGCGCATCTATATCTACATCTATAAAGCGCGGGAAGAATGACTTCTTAAATATGGCTATGCATGCTGTAATTAGTACAAATTTGCCTTCACACTCCTTTCTGTGTTAATGTTGGCTGTTTATTTAGCATGAATGAGTGCGTTATTTGGCACATTTTGACTGACGATGTAATTTACATTACTGTGTGACAATAGGTAACTTTGTATAAATGGAGTCTATTTATGTTCTTGAATTTTGTAAGTAGGCGTCCGCGTGAAAATTTGTGTCGATCTTCAAGGGTCTGCGATTTCAGGGTTCTCAACATCGCCGTGACTTTTCCCATAACGCACAAACCTGTAACCATTCGTGTCGCCCTCATATGTATCCGTTCAATATTCCGTGTCAGTCGTATTTGGTATAGAATCCCACACACTTGAGCAACATTATAAGGTTGCATTTTGCCAGTATCCTGCCAACGAATCGATGTCTCCTTTCTGCCTTACCTACGACTGAGGCTGTGTGATCCTTTACATGTTCCTACAAACTGTTATATCCAAGTATTTGTATCAGCTCACTGATACTGTAATCATACAATATCACGTTTTTGCGTGTTGTGAGTTGTACGACTTTTACATTTCTGTATGTTTAAAAAAGTTGACAGTCTTTGCACCACTTTTAAATTTTACAAAGATGCGATTGAATATTACTGCAGGTTTTTCAGACAGTGATGATGATGAGGTCCCAAACTCCGATGAGTGTAGGGGACGGTGCGGGCGACCCGCACCGCCGACTAGACAAGGTCCTAGCGGAGGTGGTTTGCTATTGCCTGCCGCCGACGTAATAGGGACGCATGGTGTTGATGAAGACAACACAAAACCTAGTCATCTTGAGGGAGGGAAAATCCCTAACCATAACGGGAATCGAACCCGGGACCACATGTGCGAGAAGCCAGAACGCTACCGCAAGACCACGAGTTGCGGACTTTCATACAGTACTACGTTATAAATAAAATAATCATCCGCGAGAAGTCCGAGGTCATTTACTATTAATATTTTCTGCTTGATCGTTAGTCTATATAATCAACAACAAGGATTCCAACACACTTCCCACACAACTCACAGTACTTATACACGGTCGTTACTGTCCGTCCAGGATAAATGCTACGTCCTATCTACTAATATATCTTCAACCTAGTCAAAAATTCTATTTAACACCCGTCGTAATCATATTTATGGTAATAAACGTGGTTCAAAGTCAAATGGTTTTCGGAAGTTAAGAAATACTCTGTCTCCTCGATTTTAGTGATCTATAACTTACAAGAAGTAACGTGAATGAAGTGTAAGTTCCGTTTTGCAGGATCTATGTTTTCGGAATCATGACGGCTGGCATGGAGAAAGTGATTCTGTCCGAGATACCTCATTGTGTTTCAGCTAAGAATATGTTCTAGGATTCCAGAACAGATCGGCGTCCGTGTTATCGGATAGTTGCTTTGTGGATCGCTGCTGCCACCAGTTTTTATAGAGGGATGTGACCTGACATCTTTTCCGAGTATTGTTATTGTTTAAAGGGTCTTCAGTATGTGATTCAGTACAACACTGTAACGAAACCTTATGAGGAGGCTGACCCGTCACGACAGTTACCTCACACTAGTAACTTATGATGAAGTAACGTCGATCGAACATGAGTCATGGTTTAAAAATGTACAGGCATATACGCACTTCATTGCGGTTGTGCGTTTAATACGACATCACAACAAATCATCGATCCCAAACTTATTTCTAGTGATTCAATACACACTGTGTAGTAATGAAGGCAGTTACCTCGATTACGAAGTCACGTGTCCTCAGTATCAAGAAATTCATATGGGCATATCCAGACAAACAGTAAAATGCCTTTGTTTTACCTTTTTTCCAGCTGCAATGCCTGTGTCCGTTAAAGCGTAACAAACGCGCTAACATCTACTAGTCAAACCGTTTCTGAAAAAATATGATGACTTTTCTGATTTTCACAAAATGTCAACGTATTCTCTGCTTATGAGACAACGGGACTACCGGCAAGCACTTCATTTCTGGAAACTAATCATGGTAATTTCATAGTTCGTCATCATAATGTGAAGCGCAAACACTCGTTTTTCAGAACGAGAGCACTTTCTTATGCCCGAATATAAAACTAAGATTTATTAAGACACTTGTCAAGACTTTGCATGTTGCTTCTGATAATTCCTACTATCTAAAAACACTTTGCCAAAAATATGAGAGAAAAATAAGATGCAGTTGTTCAGTACGAATGCCATTCAAAAACTCAGGCATGCTCAGTGTGCAAAGTACAGATACATGCTGGGAAAAACTAAGGCAGGAGCAGATAAATGAATCTGGCAACAATCTTGAGTGGAATACGTAATTATTACTGATATGAAAATGCAGTTGAAAGCAAGATGGAGCGGCGTGGAGGCTTATAGCAGAAGCAATATCACAGCCAGAGGAGGCCTTTATCTAACACAAGATTTCAAATGGCTGATAATTATGGCAATGGCTTCTTCTGATTTTGTTGATGACGACCATTTGGACGTCATTTACATGAAACGTACCGCCTCAGAAAGATGTACTGCTGCTCGGCTTGCTGATGCCACATACTCTTGCGTCACGATGCCTAAGAAGATGATGTAAACTGGGAAGTGAAGGAAATGTCTCGTTCTCCACTTAGCACCGCACGCGCATGACACACCTTGGCTATCCTATAGTCTCCATTTTAAAATGACACTTTTACTTCGGCGAATTCCCTCACGAAGACGACTGAGTGGTCTCCAGCTCGTTCACCGACCTGAAGTCTTTTGCTGGCGGTAGCTCCTCTTTTTGCCGTATTCATCATCTGATTCACTAGGGGATCGGTACTTGAGATACAGCTGTTCGATGCGAAGACACCGAGCAATATGTTCATGCCAATAAAGTGTTTGCTGTCATCAGTGATTGACTTTACTCCTATCAGATTTGACTGTTATTATACGAGATTTGTCCAGTGTCATTTTTCCTCCTATCTATGTAATTATGTAGTTCTCAATTCGTTCGAGCAATCAATCATTCATAATAGGAAACACAGTCATAACTCAGGCACTAAAAATGATTCAGAAATTTTACTTGTTAGAATGAAATCAGGCGATGAGTCTTCTTCTCTGCAGGCTCGTGCTTTGCGGCAGTCTGCTAATCTGTACAAATAAAATGCCTCGTATTTTTGGGAGCGCTGCATAATCAGTTGGGAAACCTCAGATCAAGCGGATATTTGGCTTTGATGAAGTTTAACCTTCCGAAGAAGTAATGGAGCTCTTTGATTATTAAATGCAGGTTCGTATCAAGTCTTTCGGAAGTTACCGTCTGATTAACAACTACGCAATATATTGATGAATATAATTAACTCTCAAATGTCAAATAATGTGAATTGTTACACACCTTTTGTGTGAAGGAGCAACCCTTTTAATCGTACAATTTTGTATCCGTTATCTTTTGTCATAAATTTCAGTATTCAGATTACAATATTTCAAACAATGCTTAGGCTAATCGGCACGAAGACAATCTCGGAAGCTTTTTTCTAACAACCTCCAGAGAGAGCACTACAAAGAATAATTATGCGCTCATGGCATAGCTATTGTATGAAACTACTTTGCGCATGGATTCTGCGAGTATGAAGATAGAAAATTAATAAACGTCATTCAGGGGTAGAATTGTATCAGAATAATTCATCGAATATAAACAGATACTACACCAGAAAGTACGTTCCGATCGGTAGCTAAATGGAAAACACAGTGAAAATGAAAACTGTTTTATTTGCCACCATTAGCCACAGCCTCCAGCTACTCCATAATCACTGTCTGACATGGACGTTTGTCGTAGCGTTGTACCAAGTATCCGATACACTCGTTATAGAAGGCAGCCGCCAGTGCTTTCCGCCAATTCTCTACGCAGGCCTACAGCTCGTTGTCTATGCCAAAATGTTGTCTTCGTAGCCAGCGGTTCATATGAGCAGAGATGAAACTCAGAGGGAAACAATTAAGGGCTGTATTGTGGGTGATCAAACATTTCCAATTGAAATCAATGCAGTACCATCTGCAGTGCCCCTGCAGAATGCGGCTGAGAATTGCCTTGACGAAGAAAACGCACGACAGTTATGTAACGTAGATGCATAGCATTTAGCGATTGACCGGAACTTACTTTCTGGACAACCCTCGTACATATCATGTGGTGTAGTGCTGTTCCGATCAGAACTTGAATGTTTTCGACTGGATTTGATATCAAACATCCTGTCATTTGGCGGTAATTTTGATGGAGAGCAACATCAACCTGTTTCGACTGCAAGATTGATAGCCCACGGGGGAAGCACATTCTTCCGCCAAGTAACACAAGGCTAGAGTTGACTTCCGAAGCACACTTGGGCTTGCTCCTCAACTCGTGTCGTTGAACCTTCTTAAGACTTTTTCGTTCTGCGGCCGTCATTCTGACTGTGTCGCATTGTTCCTCGAATATCAGACTTCTGTCAACTGTAAACACAGAGGTTTAAAGTGGTAAAGCTGTTATTGAGAATAGTTCCCTGGCATGAGACTTTTAACTCGTACCTGGCATGTTTGTAGAGAAGGTGGGAAGCACCGACTGCAGTTTTGCTAGGATCTGGCTTCAGGGCTCGTGGTCGTAATACTCACCCAGGTCGTTATGAGCGAAAGAAAATTGACGTTCGACGTCTGCAAGTGTATTTTTCTGGGTCTAGAGGGCCAAACAGTCGGCATATGTAGTTAAATGGTTATTTGGTTGGTCTTGGTGCACAAGTTAAATAATATAGAAGCAAGAACGATTTTTTGAAGAATACATTTTTGGAAACTTCCTGGCAGATTAAAACTGTGTGCCCGACCGGGCCTTTCGCGGGCAAGCGCTCTACCATCTGGTTTTTAATTTTTTAAATTTTTTTTAAATCTCATTTTGTTCGCTTTCGTTCGTTGCATCTGCTCAGGGCGGACATCGTAAGACATCCGTATGAGTTCGTTGTTGATCGATGAACTCAGTTTTTTTATTATAGAGGGCTGTTCATCTGAGCTACCGAAGCACGACTCACGCTCGGTCCTCACAGCTTTACTTCTGCCAGTATCTCGTCTCCAACCTTCCAAACTTTAACAGAAGCTCTCCTGTGACACTAACACACCTGAAAGAAAGGATACTGTGGACACATGGCTTAGCCACAGCCTGGGGAATGTTTCCAGAATGAGATTTTCGAGTCTCGGTCGGGTGCACAGTTTTAATCTGCCAGGAAGTTTCATATCAGCGCACACTCCGCTGCAGAGTGAAAATCTCATTCCGGAATACATTTTTTTTTCCTTTTCCGCCACCAGCTTCTGCCGTTTTTAAAGCTAACGTAGTAATTTCTATTGCTGCGTAGCTCTGCATTAATCTTCAGGAATCCATCATCTTTTGTAATGTTACACATTATTGGGAGAAGCTTCATGCTCACGATAGTGTCAATTATGATGACCATGACGATGATGATGATAACGATGATGATAATTGTTGTAGAATGTCTCGAATACTAAACAATATATAGGGTGCTCGGAAATACCCTTTACGTACTTTTAGGACTTGTAGACGCGAGTGAGTACATAATATTTTGAACAAGAATCCATGTCTGCAAACGTACCACTTCCGTGGTATAGCCGATCGAAAATATATTTGCGAGGTAGGTATGCAACAGTGTAGTCACGGTGGGTGAAGCGGAAGGGTGGTTACGACGGAGCGACTGATGTCATTTGACGTCCATCCTACTTCTCTGACCTCATTCAAGTGTCTGTAAGTGTTAGAGCAATGTGGTTAAATACTGGTTTGCAGAATACACCGGCAAGATATTTCTGAATGACGAAGCTCGTGGTAGTGAAAGAACTACTCATCACCTTTATCATGATCGTTCTCCATAACTTCTGACTCTATCGCGTACCCTTTTCGCCGCAATTACGCAATGGCTTTGAGATAGGGTACCTTCACCACCAGAAAGCGTGACTGTGGTGCTCCAAGGAGACGCCGTGCACCCAATTTGGAAGAGGTCGTACTGCGCCACGTTGAAGAGAACCGGTCAAAGAGCACACGAGCAATTTCTTTAGCTATTAAAAAGTGATATACTGGGTCACGGCTAATCAATTACTTGTAAAAGTGGTCGCGTTACCAACATTTTTTCAAACGGCTGCAGCACGGAAACGGCACGTTTCCGGACATGGATTCCAATTAAAAATATTTTCTGTTCAGTCCCCCATAGAAGTCCTAGAAGTTTGTAACGGGAATTTTTGAACACCCTATAGAGAGACAGGAGGATGACAATCTGTCGTCACATTATATGATCTGAGTTATGTATCCTGAGTGAGTGGACGTAGACAAGACCATCAGCCCCACATTGTGGCTATCTCTTCCTGTGCTCACCGCAGTTGGCGGAGAAGACACGTCCTCAGACAGCTGTCGGGGTTTCCCCTCGGCCCATATTAATGGTAAACGTGTGCTGACACGGCTGTGCGTGGTATATGGCTAACCAGAAATTAGCCTAAGCAGCCCGAATGACCGCTGTTAGGAATCCCCCCACAGGTCCACAACTTAAGCAGACCAACGAAACGCAGCGGGGTCCTGACAAGTTAGTGGAGTGAGAACCATGTTTACGACTGCGCGAGGAACCGAAGTAGATGCTAATGGACTTAATATTTTCCCTGAGTCGCGTCCGAGCCGTAAGAAACAGAGACGAGTGTAATTGTTACTTTGTACCAGACGAGGTGTAGGTTCCGGAGGCGACGGCGGTCGAGTCGGGGTCCTAACTGCGTGTGACGTAGAGCTTCCGCCCGGACCAGCCCTGCTGGCTGCCTGCGCATCCGGCCCGCCACAACGCAGCTTCCCAGCCGCGTCTCACAACACCTGGAGTTGGCTGTCAGCTTTGGCTCAGCTTATAATGAAGCAGCTCACGCATTATGTTACATGATACCATTTTGTACGACAAAACTAGCGCTTTACGCCATTCGTAATTTTGAATTATTTACAGATAATGTTTTGCCTGTATTTTGTGCTTATTTTACTAGTGTGTATGTTTATTTCAGATTCTGCGCCAAATAAGAACTATTGCTACACTTGAAATCTGCGAAAACAACTGTCAAGGGTTGGTAGAATTGTAACGATGGGACAGGAAAAGCAAAGCTCCACTGTGTGTTTGAAACGCAATGTTGTCGTTGTTGTTGTTGTGGTCTTCACTCCTGAGATTGGTTTGATGCAGCCCTCCATGCTACTCTATCCAGTGCAAGCCTCTTCATCTCCCACTGCTTACTGCAACCTACATCTTTGTGAATCTGCTTAGTGTATTCATCTCTTGGTCTCCCTCTACGATTTTTACCCTCCATGCTGCCCTCCAATGCTAAATTTGTGATCCCTTGATTCCTCAGAACATGTCCTACCAACCGGTCCCTTCTTCTTTTCAACTTGTGCCACAAACTCCTCTTCTCCTCAATTCTATTCAATGCCTCCTCATTAGTTATGTGATCTACCCATCTAATCTTCAGCATTTTTCTGTAGCACCGCATTTCAAAAGCTTCTATTCTCTTCTTGTCCAAACTATTTATCGTCAATGTTTCACTTCCATACATGGCTACACTCCATACAAATACTTTTAGAAACAACTTCCTGAAAAATATATACTCGATGTTATCAAATTTCTCTTCTTCAGATATGCTTTCCTTGCCATTGCCAGTCTACATTTTATATCCTCTCTACTTCGACCATCATCAATTATTTTGCTCCGCAAACAGCAAAATTCCTTTACTACTGTAAAAGTCTCATTTCCTAATCTAATTCCCTCAGCATCATCCGACTTAATTTGACTACATTCCATTATCCTCGTTTTGCTTTTGTTGATGTTCATCTTATACCCTCCTTTCAAGACACTGTCCATTCCGTTCAACTGCTCTTCCAAGTCCTTTGCTGTCTCTGACAGAATTACAATGTCATCGGCGAACCTCAAAGTTTTTATTTCTTCTCCCTAGATTTTAATACCTGCTCCTAATTTTTCTTTTGTTTCCTTTACTGCTTGTTCAATATGCAGGTTGAATAACATCGGGAAGAGGGTACGACCCTGTCTCACTCCCTTCCCAAACACTGCTTCCCTTTCATGCCCCTCAACTCTTATAAGTGCCATCTGGTTTCTGTACAAATTGTAAATAGTCTTTCGCTCCAAGTATTTTACCCCTGCCAGCTTTAGAATTTGAAAGAGATTATTCCAGTCAACATTGTCAAAAGCTTTCTCTAAGTCTACAAATGCTAGAAACTTAGGTTCGTCTTTCCTTAATCTATTTTCTAAGATAAGTCGTAAGATCAGTGTGCCTCACGTGTTCCAACATTTCTAAGGAATCCAAACTGATCGTCCCCGACGTGGGCTTCTTACAGAAACGCACTAACAAGTATAAAATAATCTCTGTTAGCCTCATACAGATTCTACACCAGATAGATATAGTCATAAAATTTTGTTCCTGTGCATTAGTAATAACTACGGCAATAAAATTTAAAACGACAGACATGGGGCGCGTGCAATAGATAATTGATGCATGAATAACTCAAGTAACTTCACTGCAGTGCAAATGTGAACTGTTGTATTATTTTTCCCAACGACAGCTACTCTCTGCACTGCTTACTGATGACTGTCAGTCGATCCTTCTCGAGGATCGACGAGCATCGGGAGAGGTTAGCCGGTTAGAGCATGCCGGCTGCGGGCAATGGGGCGCCGACGACTGTCTGTTGGCAACGAGCGCGACGTGAAGACGGACGTCCGACTGCGGAGGAGAAAGGTCCAGACTCCGATGTCTGTGATTTTAGCGGTGTCTGTGATTTTAACGGTGTCTGACCGGCGGTGCACGGATGTTGAAGAGATCCGTCGTTGACTGAGTTGGTGAATGTGTTCGAAGGAATGCTAGCCATGACCCGGCACGATCCCCTGTGATGAGAAGACAGAGGGTAACTCTACGAAAGTTACGTACCTTTGGTAATCTGACCGAAATAGAGGTCCCAGCTGTGTCACCGTTTTTGTGAGTAAGGCTGCCCTCGGATTCGTTAAGACACCCAGGTTCGCGTCCCGTCGTGGGCTAGTACCGTGGGCTATTTATTTGTTGTTATTCCAGTTTTCCGAGAGCGGGTTACCGCCTGAGAATTTGAATAGCTTCTCTTTATTCCCAGTTTTTTAAACCAGCTAGCGCTTGTAAGAACAAATTGATCGCAAGTATCTGAATAACGCACGAGCGATGGGACATAGAATCTTTGAGGTTGCGGTGAAGTTGGGATTTTCCCGTATTACCATTCCACGACTATACCGTGAATATTAGGAATCCGGTAAAACATCAAATCTTCGGCATCGCTGCGGCTATCAAAACATCCTACAAGAACGGGACCAACGATTACTGAAGAGAATCGTTCAACCTGGCAGTAGTGCAACCCTTCCGCAAATTGCTGCAGATTTCAGTGCTGGACCATTAGCAAGTGTCAGCATGCGAACCATTCAACGAAACATTATCAGTATGGGCTTCTGGAGCCGAAGGCCCACTCTTGTGCCCTTGATGACTGCACGACAAAAAACTTTACGCCTCGCGTTGGCCCGTGTGCACTGACATTGGACTATTGATGATTGGAAACAAGTTGCCCGGAGGGACGAGTCTTGCGGACGGACGTGTACGGATATGGAGACAACTTCATAAATCCATGGACCTTGCACGTCTGCAGGGGACTGTTGAAGCTGGTGGAGGCTCTGTAATGGTGTAGGGCGTGTACAGTTGGAGCGATATGGAACCACGGATATGTCTAGATACGACTCTGACAGGTTACACGTACATAAGCATCATGTCTTATCATCTGCATCCATTCATGTTCATTGTGCATTCCGACGGACTTGAGCAATTCCAGCAGGACAATGCGACACCCCACACGTCCAGAATTGCTACAGAGTGGCTTCAGGAACACTCTTGTGAGTTTGAACACTTACGCTGGCCATCAAACTCCCCTGATATGAACATTATTGAGCATACAAGGGATACCTTGCAATGTGCTGTTCAGAAGAGATCTGCACCCCCTAGTACTCCTACGGAGTTATGGATAGCCCTACAGGACTCATGGTGTCAGTCGCCCCCCCCCCCCCCCCCCCCTCCCAGCACTACTTTAGACATTAGTCGAGTCCATACCACGTTGCGGCACTTCTGCGTGCTTGTGGGGGCCCTACACGATGTTAGGCAGGTGCACCAGTTTCTTTGGCTCTTAATTTTTTTGCTCTTAAATAAGCTAGTGCTCATAGGAATTAACTGTTTGCAAATAGGCAACGTTAAATAACGAGTTTAACTTTATTTCAGTCGGCTGGTGCCCATCATCTGTTTTTGCGGCTGGTCCCAGCGGAGATTCGAGTCCTCCCTTGGGCATGGATGTGCGTGTTTGTCCTTAGGATAATTTAGGTTAAGTAGTGTGTAAGCTTAGGGACTGATGACCTTAGCAGTTAAGTGCCACAAGATTTCACACACACATATCAGCAGTTTACTTGTTGTTAATCCAATTTTCAAGAACGGCCATTCGTGCGACATTTTGTGTAACTTTCAGTTATGCTGTGTCTTTTAATAAGCCACTCCTCGTAGGAAATAACTGTTTGCAAATGGGAAATAGCCCAGTATTTGAATAACAAATATGACTATATTTGACTGGGGTGAACTATTTTTGCTGATCTAATTTTCAGGAGCAACCTTCCGCCCGACATTTTGAATAGCTTCCATTTATTATTCGCTTTTTTTAATGAGGTAGTGCTCATGGAAGCTAAACAAATGGGCAATAGCCCGATGTTTGAACAATAAAGTTAAACCCTTTATATTGGGCCTAGTGGCCGCAAGCCACTTGAAATTCGCCAGTTCAGGTTCTAATAGTAGGCCCCTGCCGACATTTTGTGCCACAAGCGTTTACGCTGTACTGTTTGCTTAACTGAATTAGTGGTAGTATACGTTGAGGTTTGTCATTGCTGTTTCATAAGTATTCTGATCCGTAAATCCATTCCTTATTTTCAAGTGGTCAAGTGCCAGTTAGATAATTTATATCATAAAGATTACCGTGTATCTGTCAAGATTATTAGATTATATTGCTCAGTAACAAGTTGTGTATGGCTCTGAGCACTATGGAACTTAACTTCTAAGGTCATCAGTCCCCTAGAACTTAGAACTACTTAAACCTAGCTAACATAAGGACATCACACACATCCATGCCCGAGGTAGGATTCGAACCTGCGACCGTAGCGGTCGTGCGGTTCCAGACTGTAGCGCCTAGAACCGCTCGGCCACCGCGGCGGGCCAAGTTGTTGGTTATCAATTAAATCTTTCACTAGAAAGTGTCCAGTGGCTTTCCGCTTCCGGTCCCGTATGTCCAAGCCTACTTGCTCCGAGGTATTTTCCCATCCTTGTCCTTCCTGGTCTCAGAGTGGGAAGGGCATCATTTACTATTATCTGCTGCATGCGCCACACGTTGTCCGTTTCAAATTTTACAAGTACTGTCATAGATATTACAAATTCACAAGCATACATTTTCAGAATTATCTTTATGGTGCTACGAGAAATTATTTTATACTTTTTATTACGTTTTAAAACCGTATTACATTAAAAAGCTTTCTGTTTAAATAAAGTTTTCTGATAATTTCAAATACCTTGCAGCACATTACACACTTGAATGCGTCACCTGCATTTTCACTGTAACTGTCAAAAGGTTCCTAAAGAGTAGAGCGTTCGATAACTAATGTCACAAGCTGTTAAAACCAAGTCGTATATCTTTGTGACATCATGAACAGCAATGTTTGCTGACACATTGAAAAATTCAGCATCACCAAAACGAAATTCTCATTCGAAACATAAATTTTTACACACTTTATCCAGAAAATATGCTTGCTGATATTAAGCTATTACACATTGAAAATAACGTTCCAAAACAGCACTAAAATGTGACAAGATACTAAAGCATTCATGAAAAGCGATGCTTGTTATTGAAAATTTACTAAATGGAAAAGAGCTCCTGATGCTAAAACGATGACTAGAAACGACTCTTGAGCAAGGAAATGCGTAATGAAACAGAAAGATTCCAGTGTAAATAGGTTCCAGCCATAACGAGAGGTTCAAGAGACACCAACTCTCGTAAGCGCAGAGTGGTTTATAATGTCCGGTGCTTTCCTAAATCCCGGCTAAGAAGAATCTTTAACGAAGAATTTTTTCCTCTACGCTGCTACTTGCGTGTTATATCGTAATGTAGTCACCCTGACGACATTTTAAACACCAGTAATGCAGCAGTTTTTTTTTGTATAACCCTCAAATAAACGTTGCTTCCATTTCCTTATGAACGTTTATGGTTTCTCATTTACTAGATTACTGTAAAAAAACGAAAGACGACTATATTAACATAACAAACGTTTTTGCTTTCGTCATGCTGTAGCGAAGTCGTTGTGTAACGGAACGAAACTTCTTGATTTTTTACGATTTTCATTCTTAGCCTTAAAACTGCGTTTTTGTGACACTGCCTTGAGAAGCAAGTGGTAATGCCTCCTTTTTAAATGATTTACTCTGAATATTGTGTTTCAACGAAATGATAATAGTGCAACGCAGAGCAGCAACTTTACGAAAGAGACTCCCTTTTTTGTAGGGCATTTTATATGTACAAATACGCCGCCCCGTGTATTTGATAGCCCTTTTTCCTATTCTACACTGTCTGAAACGGACTTTTTGGCTAGTTATTTTGGTCTGCACCAGGGAAACTTTCATGTAGCCTAGTCTTTTCAACGTAAGCGAAAAAGAGAATTTCAGTGAGTGATTGCTACCTTTGGTTTCATTCTGAGTAGCAGTCGATGAAGTAACAACTGCAAATTAGTATCTGTACATTAAGTTCCACGGCAGATTAGCTGAGAGGCATTGGAGGAAATGTTCTTGAGGCTATTGAGTTGCTGCACAATCTGATCTGTATAATAGTGGTTTCTTTAGCGGCACCCACGAGAGTAAACACTAATGTTGATACTCTCATGTTCTATGAGCCCTTTGAATACTTTATCCTCGCTAGACTCCTGAAGCTAAGCGAACAACAACCGGACCGACAGATTTGGGAGTAGGGATGCGGAAAACCGACCGGTGATAACCGATACCAGTAGTTTGGTTCTGCATAACCGGAATTTTTCGGTGTTTATTTGGTCTCGGTTATGAAAAATATTTTTTGTTTTTACTAGTGTTCTAGTAAACACAACATATCAATTACCCATAGCAGACATCTGAAATTTTTTATTTTTAAATTAAACTATGTTAGAGTTCGAGTAATTTCTATTCGTAAAATTTGCAGTGGTTCGAAATATTGCGTTATTATAGAAAATTGGAAAATCTATGAGTGCTATTCTAATAACAATTCCGACAAAAACAAGGAACAAACACATGCATGAGACATACTGTCTAGGCAGGTATCAGCATACATGTACTGTAGGAAATGCATTACACGATGCTGATTTCAATTCAATTTGTAAACCGCCCGGTTTCAGACCATTTATAAAACCAACAACATTATATATCATATTTGACTACTTCGACTTAAACCGCTCGGTTTATAAATTGCATTATAGTTAGCATTTATGACATGCATTTCCTAGATTGCATGGCATAAGAATTGGTACAGAACTGTTGAGACGGTAATGTACTGTTACGACGTGGAATGGCCTATTACATGGTACGCATATACATGCAGGGTCCAAGACTTGCCCCATCTAATCAATAAGTTAATTTCTAACTGTCGGAGGAGGACATTAGTTGCATAACAGTATAGCACCATCCCTATTCTGGAAGTATTTTGCGAAGGGCCGCATCAATGAAGTACAACGCTCCGTTTGCTTTCAAAGATTAGAAACGGGAGAAGCCACAACCAGCTTGTGAAATAACATCAGAAGAAAACATAAAACATAACTGCTCATTCATACTTTACAATAAAAATAGAAAACAGCTGATCTGATGCATGTGTCTGCACAACATAATATGCCTTTACTGCTTGCAGCCCTTGAAAACGGACCAATTAACTCGAAAAGTAGTGTTCTTCAACCTCAGTTTTCACATTTTAGCGCTGACTATTCGTAATGTCCAGATAGTGGTATGATTCCCGGTTACAACGTGATTTTTGAGCAAAGTTTCAAAAAAATTGGAAAGATTAGGAGAATAATGATGATTTTTTTGTAGTAGTCAACCACTCATCACTTTTACAGAAAAGCGGCGAACGTTGGAAGCTCTAAGTTTCCTTTTATTTCCCTATTTAATTTAATATTTTGATTCTAAGTATTCTGAAGCCGGAGGAGTCAAAATGTTTCAGTCTTTGTTCGATTTCTACGTTTATTACACAAAGCAATAGGAGTAAAAAACCGAAAACCGTTCATTTCAGAAATCGATTATTCTGAACCCTTTCAATAGTCCGGTTCAACTGGCATTGAAACAAAAAACGATGTAACCGAAATTTGTTGTTTCAGCGATAACCACCATCCCAATCGGGGAATCGATTAAATGAAGGAAAAGCCGTTAATAGGGAAACGTATGCATTAACGTAAGCTAAAGCATTATTAATTTGTATTTTGCATAAAACAGAAAAGCTTCAATTTGTGCCGGCCGCGGTGGTCTAGCGGTTCTAGGCGCTCAGTCAGGAACCGCGTGGCTGCTACGGTCGCAGGTTCGAATCCTGCCTCGGGCATGGATGTGTGTGATGTCCTTAGGTTAGTTAGGTTTAAGTAGTTCTAAGTTCTAGGGGACTGATGACCACAGATGTTAAGTCCCATAGTGCTCAGAGCCATTTGAACCATTTTTTTTTTTCAATTTCTTCTGCACATCTCAAGCCAACTGGCCTCGGTGTAAGATATATTTTATGTTAATTATTCTACGTGGGTGCCTGAATGTACTTGCATTGAAATGAAATGATCGTTTGGGATTTGTTGACCAGGAGGCCACATCTGGGATTGTTCGGCCTCCTGGTGGAACTCTTTCCATTTTATGTCACTTCGACGAAATGCGCGTCGATGAAGACGAGATGATGAGGACAACACAAACACCCAGTACCCGAGTGAAGTAAATCTCTGACATGGCCGGGAACATGTGGTTCATCTGTAAAAGAGACCGCTTATAAAACACTGATACGACCTATTCTTGAGTACTGCTCGAGCGTTTGGGATCAGTATCAGGTCGGATTGAGGGAGAACATAGAAGCAATTCAGAGACGGGCTGCTAGATTTGTTACTTATAGGTTTGATTATCGCGCGATTATTACGAAAATGCTTCAGGAACTCGGGTGGGAGTCTCTAGAGGAAAGGAGGCGTTCTTTTCGTGAATCGCCACTGAGGAAATTTAGAGAACCAGCATTTGAGGAGACAGCAGTACAATTTTACTGCCGCCAATTTACATTTCACGGAAAGACCCCAAAGATAAGATAAGAGATATTAGGGCTCGTACAGAGGCATAGAGGCAGTCATTTTTCCCTCGTTCTGTTTGGAGTGTGACAGGGAGAGAAGGTGCTAGTTGTAGTACGAGGTACCCTCCGCCACGCACCGTATGGTGGACTGCGGAGTATGTATGTAGATGTATGTATGTGTGCTGCTCTCATGAAGTTTCTCGGTCTCCCCTTTTTGTACCTTTCCCCATGAAAGTGTGGTAGATCCGCTGTTGTTCTCTATCTACATACATGATTTTTTGGATAGGTGGATTGCAATGTGCGGCTGTGTGCCGATGATGCTGTGGTGTACCGGAAGGTGTCGTCGTTGAGTGACTGTAGGAGGATACAAGATGACTTGGACAGGATTTGTGATTGATGTAACGAATGACAGCTAACTCTAAATATAGATAAATGTAAATTAATGCAGATGAATAGGAAAAACAATCCTGTAATGTTTGAATACTCCATTAGTAGTGTAGCGCTTGACACAGTCACGTCGATTAAATACTTGGGCGTAAAATTGCAGAGCGATATGAAGTGAGACAAGCATGTAATGGCAGTTGTGGGGAAGGCGGATAGTCGTCTTCGGTTCATTGGTAGAATTTTGGGAACATGTGGTTCATCTGTAAAAGAGACCGCTTATAAAACACTGATACGACCTATTCTTGAGTACTGCTCGAGCGTTTGGGATCCGTATCAGGTCGGATTGAGGGAGAACATAGAAGCAATTCAGAGACGGGCTGCTAGATTTGTTACTTATAATTTTGATTATCGCGCGATTATTACGAAAATGCTTCAGGAACTCGGGTGGGAGTCTCTAGAGGAAAGGAGGCGTTCTTTTCGTGAATCGCTACTGAGGAAATTTAGAGAACCAGCATTTGAGGAGACAACAGTACAATTTTACTGCCGCCAATTTACATTTCACGGAAAGACCCCAAAGATAAGATAAGAGATATTAGGGCTCGTACAGAGGCATAGAGGCAGTCATTTTTCCCTCGTTCTGTTTGGAGTGTGACAGGGAGAGAAGGTGCTAGTTGTAGTACGAGGTACCCTCCGCCACGCACCGTATGGTGGACTGCGGAGTATGTATGTAGATGTAGATGTACCATTTGCGATATCAGATTTTCTCCGTTGTTTTTTTTTCGTGGGTCAGAAGTAGCATGCTAATCCGTCAATGATAGTCACTGTTATTCGTAATTAAATTTCTAGTATCCTCCTAGAATATCGCCGATTCTCATCCGCTACTCTATTCGTCACTTTTCATCCGAGTGTATAACAAAAATCTGCCCTTGGCTGTTTCCATTTGTTCTCAGGAGCCATACAGATTGGTATAACGATGTGTTTTCAAATTCAGAGATATGTAAACAGGCAGAATACGGCGCTGCGATCTGCAACTTCTATAAAAGACAAGTGTCTGGCGCGGTTGTTAGATCGGTTACTGGCGCTACAATGGCAGGTTATCAAGATTAAAGTGAGTTTTAAATTGGTGTTATAGTCGGCACACAAGCGATGCGACATAGCATCTCCGAGTAGAGATGAAGTGGGGATTTTCTCATACTACCATTTTACGTGTGTACCGTGAATATCAGGAATCCGGTAAAACAAATTTCTGACATCGCTGCGGACGGAAAAGATCCTGAAAGAACGCGACCAACGACAACTGAAGAGAATCGTTCAACGTGACAGAAACGCAACCCTTCCGCAAATTGCTGTAAATTTCAATACTGGGTCATCAACAAGTGTAAGGGTGCGAACCATTCAACGAAACATCATCGGTATGGGCTTTTGGAGCCGAAGGCCCACTCGTGTGCCCTTGATGACTTCTCGACACAAGGCTTTACGCCTGGCCTTGCCCCGTCATCACCGACATTGGACTGTTGATGATTGGCAACATGTTGCCTGAAGGGGCGAGTCTCGTTTCCAATTAGATCGAGCTGATGGACGTTTACGGGTATGGAGACAACCTCATGAATCCATGGAACCTGCATGTCAGAAGGGGACTGTTGAAGCTGGTGGAGGCTCTGTAATGGTGTGGGACGTGTGCAGCTGGAGTGATACGGAAGCCCTGATACGTCTAGATACGACTCTGACTGGTGACACGTACGTATCCTGCCTGATCATCTGCAACCATTCATGTTCATTGTGCATTCCGACGGACTTAGGCAATTCCAGCAGGACAATGCGACATCCTACACGTTCAGAATTGCTACAGAGCTGCCCCAGGAACACTCTTCTGAGTTTAAACACATCTGCAGGCCACCAAACTCCCTAGACATGAACATTATCGAGCATATCTGCGATGCCTTGTAACATGCTGCTCAGAAGAGATCTCCACCCCCTCGCCTACTCTTATGGATTTATGGACAACCCTACAGGATTCACGGTGTCAGTTCCCTCCAACACTACTTCAGACAACAGTCGACTCCATACCACATCGTGTCGAGGCACTTCTGCGTGCTCGCGGGGGCCCTACACGATATTAGGCAAATATACCTTTTAAGTGTATCTTATTTTACAGAAAACATAGGTTACAGCCTTTACTCAGCTTCAGTCACTCCCTACAACGTCTGATTTCTTGATATCGCTCGTACGAACAACAGCTGTGAGATTAAAAGGAATCTATAGAGTGGACAAAATTATAATTACGGCCCAAAAAATATTTGATGCAATTTAAAATAGGGAAACCAGTTTACATCATCTACCCCAGGTGTAGATGTAAGCTGGGTTGCGTTATCTTGAGATGCGTTGAATATTTCCCGGGCCAGCTTTATTTTCTCCACTCTGTAGCAAATGTTTTTGGTATCGGCAGGTGCTGTGGAAGAACGTTGGCGAAAAATAGCTTCTCGGTTTTGTCGTTAAAGAGTCCTAAAGGAGAGGTATCTATGGCTACACTTATAAAGTCAAACTTCACACAACAAGGCGTACCACATCCAACACTCGTGTTGAGGGCAGCTTTACTTTAATATGCTTCCCTGTCGAACTGTAAGCACGAACAGTTTTATCTGTCAGACACAAATTATTGAGTCGAAGAGACATTCACATTCTTAACGGCAAATGTTTCAGTTCTGAGGACGAAGGGCTAGTGCCTGCCCCTCAATGCATATCTTACACGAAACAGGATTTTTCTCTCTGACACTCTGAAAATCACGAGAGATGCCGACGTACGAGGGGCGTCCCATAAATAATGCAACACGTTCTTTTTTTCGGCCAATTTCGGTAGAAAAATGCAGAATTTGTTGTGGGACATCGTGGAATATTCCCGTTTCAGCTCCTATAGCTTCATGAAGATCTGGTGGGTGGTGGAAGTATACGTAGCCTTCAAAATGGTGTCTGTAATGGAGGTACGTTCCAAACGAGGGCTGTCATTGAGCTTTCTTTGATGGAAAATCAGAGCAGCCCAGATATTTACAAGAATTTGCACAATGTCTAAGGAGACCTGCCAATGAACAAAAACAGTCTTAAGCGTTGGACGAGATGTCTGTCATCACCGCATCAAGATCGCACAGACATGCCCCATCTCCCACGTGTCGGCCAGACGCACACAATTGTGATTCCTGCAATGTTGGAACGGGAGGATACACTCATTCGAGGTGATCGACGGACCGCAATCAAATGGTCGTGTTCTGGGACTTTAAAGGGGCTATTCAATTTGATTTCGTCCGTCATGGTGCAAAGATAAACTCTGAAGTGTATTGTAATACCTCAGGAAACTGAAGAAATGACTTGAGCGTGTTTGCAGTCACGAAAAATGAAGTTCTCTTGCTTCATGACGACGCATGACCTCACACAGGTCTGCGCTCCCGAAGGGAGCTCACAAAACTTCATTGGACTGTTCCTCATCATCCACACTATAGCCCCGATGTCGCACCTTTCGACTTCAATCTTGGCCCGTTGAAGAATGCACTCCGCGGGAAGCAGTATGTGGATGATGGAGAGGTTACTGATGCAGCATCTACATCTGCATCTACATCTATACTCCGCAAGCCACCTGACGGTGTGTACCTCTATCGATTCTCCTTTCTATTCCAGTCTCGTATTGTTCGTGGAAATAAAGATTGTCGGTATGCCTCTGTATGGGCTCTAATCTCTCTGATTTTATCCTCATGGTCTCTTCGCGAGATATACGTAGGAGGGAGCAATATACTGCTTGACTCTTCGGTGAAGCCTGTACCGAGCTACTGAGCGTCTCTATTGCAAAGTCTTCCACTGGGGTCTATATATCATCTCCGCAACGCTTTCGCGATTACTAAATGATCCTGTAACGAAGCGCGCTGCTCTCTGCTGGATCTTCTCTACTTCTTCTATCAACCCTATCTGGTACGGATCCCAACCCGCAGCATTCAAGCAGTGGGCGAACAAGCGTACTGTAACCTACTTCCTTTGTTTTCGGACTGCATTTCCTTAGGATTCTTCCAATGATCACTCTTCCAGTGAGCGGTAGAGTGATACCATTTGGGCATACAAGCCTCCCAGTAAGGTGGCGCACGGTCGTCGGACTGAACCGATTGGATTGGACTGTTTGGGGGAAGAGACCAAACAGCGAGTTCATCGGTCTCATCGGATCAGGGAAGGACGGGGAAGGAAATCGGCCGTGCCCTTTCAAAGGAACCATCCCGGCGTCTGCCCGGAGCGATTTAGGGAAATCACGGAAAACCGAAATCAGGATGGCCGGACGCGGGATTTAACCGTCGTCATCCCGAATGCGAGTTCAGTGACTGAACGGAGATTATGTTGAAAAATAGGGTTTCATAGCCAAAAGAGTGGAAAATGATATGGTGTATTGAACTCTGCCTTCGAATAAAAATGTGATACATCACATATCGAAAGCACGTACATAAACTGAAGCATAAAAGAGAACTGGGCGGCCATCGACGTTTTCATGTTATAAAATCATTTGCTGTATTACAGGAAAAAACACTGCTCTGAAAAGAGGCCTTCTTTCACGCTCTTCGAGTACCATCATTATTGATATGATCTGGTCATATCTCGCTGGATATGCAGAGTGTATGTGTGCAGAATAGCTGAACAGGAGCATAAAAGAAATGGAAATAGTGAAAACATGACGACAATGGCTACGACATGTGACTGTCGCTATGGATATTACTGATGTAGGATTCTCCCATCGGAAAGCAATTGCTCATGTGCGGAGTAATGGACGCAGCTTCCAAAGGTGGGACGACAGGAACACCAGGTGTGCGGGGAATTAGTGTCACGGCCATTGCCACGCAGTTATTCTGAGAACGGGGTGACACGCGCCGGGCTCGTGGCTGTTGACTGACTTCACGCAGGAGTTGCTGTGACGTCACTTGCCCGGATGGAGATGCCACTGCCAGTGCCACACCTTCGTCCTTCGGGTCATTCTGTGTTCCCCACTTGTCTGTAACACATAGTGGGATTACACGGTGTTCCAAAAATTATTCATCCGATTTCACGTGACTTAACTTCTTACATCTATGAAGTTTAATTTTAACTTGAGCTTCAAATATAAAAGTTTACGTTCGCCACAGTTATAATTTACCAGTTCATATTGTGACGGTATGGGTTTCCCTTATGAATTGGGTCGGTCAGTCGTCAGTTCCCCTTTGAGCGTCGAGCCGACATGGTGGTACCACAGGAAGAAAACTCGTTTGAAACAGGTGCAGTTCAACTACAACTGTGCCCAGTGATTTTTGTTGAGATTACGGCACTGCACCTCTTACAGCGAAGGGGCGTAAGGACCTCACACTGCGCCATTGACTCCCAAGACCGCTTGATCTCACGGTATTTGCCTCCTCTTAAAACAACTTAGGTGAACTTTTGCGCCGCACAGCAACATTAATAGATGTAGTAGCTCCAATCACGTTAGCAAACGTATGCGAAGACTTCGACTATTACTTGGATGTTTATCGGGTGCCCGATGAAGGGTAAATTGAACATTTGTGAAAGATAAATGAAAACTTAAGGCTGTATGTCTAAGCAATTGAAAATATACCGTTCTAAAATCCAATGATTCTATTGAACACAAGAAGTATGTAGTGCCACGCGCAATTTATAGTTTACCCAAAGATTCCATCTTTACTCATTACAGTCTTTCAAAATCAATGAATATTTTAAAAAATCAATTGAACTTCCTTGTATAAAACAGTTTGAGACATCTTATTACCTTACAAATAAGTTAACGTGTTAAATATTCGAATTATGGATGAAAAAGCTTTATGGTTTAGTATCATTCACTCACAGGCTAATGAGAAGTCAAATTCGAAACTGGTAAACCAACAAAGTAACAACCTCTTTTATTTGTTCATGTATGAGTAGATCATACTTTTTAACAAGCAGATTATGATAAAATTTAAAGTTTTAAATTCGGTCAATAATTATATGAAATTCTGAAAATAATATTTTTGATGCTCCTGGAAGTCGTTAGATAGGCAACCTGAAACTGAGATTGGCTGATCGTTTCAGCTGTTCGGTAATACAGATATCTTGAGACCTACGCGCTCAGCCATGCTTATTCAAGAGACTTCGGGCAAATTGCGTCTATGCATCATCTTTGGGATTAATCCATATTTTAGTGGTTCTCCAGCTTAGGGCCACTGATGAAGCTTCGTGATTTTACTACAGATTGTTTGAGAGAACTGTCATGTGAAGCTACATCATCATCGATTACAGTCAATGTGTAAATGCTCATTAGCCACGTAGACCAATGTCTCATTACACAAACCGTGAAATCCAGCTAAAATTCCATTTTGCACCTGAATGAGGCTGTGTACCAGAATGAACTTGACCAAATCTGTTATTACACAAAACTCATGTTGGCTAAAATACTGTGCTAAACAGGCAAGCACAAAACCAAATATACATTTTGAATTACTATCAACAACAATTAATATGATTATGGGACTAAGTGAGAGTGTGAGGAAAAACAATCCTGTATATACGCCACTTTAGGGGGCAGAAAGTCAGAATCACACACAACGTATAAGTCAAGTATCATAACATTATTTTCCCTTTTAAAATGTTCATCAGACAGGCTAATATTTCTTAACATCCAGGCAAGCTCTAGGATATGAACAAAATCTTTCGAGGAACGATCTATAGTTGAGGTATCTCTAAAACGTTTACAGACTGAATTTCCACAACGAACTGCTGTGTAATACCAAAACCTAATAGTCATACTCGTAAATACAGAATTTAACTCATAGCGACAAAAATGGATGAACTGGCCAAGCACCATTTTAGGGTAGGAAGGAGTTACTCGACCACTTCTTAATTGCTGTGTAGTACTTAAACCACATTTGCTCGTAATAAGCATAATGCATGGAATGCCAACTGTTTACATGTCCGAAGGCAATGGTGGAACAAGATTCCCACACTCAGAAAGATGAAAGGTTTATATCTCAAAAATACCACCTTTGAACCATGCAAATATGATCTTTGCACCAATATTTAGTTATGTATCAAAATACCTAAGGATTTCGAGTACAAAACACACACACACACACACAGGTTGCTTATCATAACAGGACCAATACGCACAGTCAGCTACTGGTGTTGCAATACAATTTTTAGCTCCAGGAAGCTGACACCCCTAGTAGATGACACACCCAATAACTGATACCCTTAGTAGCTGATACCCCAAGAAATTAACATTCATAGTAGCTGACATAACTTCCTCTAGTGGCTGACTCTCGCATTACCAGGCACTCCCAGTATGTGTGCTGTAACATAGGTCATAATTTTGCAGTAACACAGGATAAATTGTTAGTACTCTGTGTGGGTAGTTCGTTGCCAATAATACAGTTCACTCTGTGAACTGAGGACCCTCCCTGAGGGGTAGTGGTTGTCACTTTTTAAACTCACCATCATTAACCCAGAAATAATAGTGATCACCTCGTAAATTAATCATTATTATCTCACATGCTAAACTGACCATCATTGCCTCCCCTCCCCCTCCCCAAGGGGTAATGGTAGCCATCCCTTCCCTGTCGTTGCCCTTGTGAATTAACTATTGTTACCCCAACAGCAACGGTGGTCACCTTATAAACAACTACCTTTGCCTCACAGGTAATGATGGGCACACATTAAACTATGATCCAGCTCGGGTAATCATGATCACCACGTAAATTGACTATTATTGGACCCAGCGGTTGGTCACCTTATAAACTATCATTACTCCAGAGATAAATTTGGCCAATGTCGGATGTAGGAAACCGGCCGTTTTTGCCGTTATTAAAGGCGTTAGTGGCACATTTGATGTATCTTCAAGATTAATCTTGACATGTCTTGGGCCTGAGACCACTGTCCCTCCAAAGCCCTACGGCAGCTGCGGAGGACAGAGTCGCAGATGGAACCCTGTGTGGAGCTGTCTGATGGAGAGCTAACATACACTTCTGTAAATTGAAATAAGAACACCGTGAATTCATTGTCCCAGGAAGGGGAAACTTTATTGACACATTCGTGGGGTCAGATACATCACATAATCACACTGACGGAACCACAGGCACATAGACACAGGCAACAGAGCGTGCACAATGTCGGCACTAGTACAGTGTATATCCACCTTTCGCAGCAATGCAGGCTGCTATTCTCCCAAGGAGACGATCGTAGAGATGCTGGATGTAGTCCTGTGGAACGGCTTGCCATGCCATTTCCACCTGGCGCCTCAGTTGGACCAGCGTTCGTGCTGGATGTGCAGACCGCGTGAGACGACGCTTCATCCAGTCCCAAACATGCTCAATGGGGGACAGATCCGGAGATCTTGCTGGCCAGGTTAGTTGACTTACACCTTCTAGAGCACGTTGGGTGGTACGGGATACATGCGGACGTGCATTGTTCTGTTGGAACAGCAAGTTCCCTTGCCGGTCTAGGAATGGTAGAACGATGGGTTCGATGGGTTCGATGACGGTTTGGATGTACCGTGCACTATTCAGTGTCCCCTCGACGATCACCAGAGGTGTACGGCCAGTGTAGGAGATCGCTCCCCACACCATGATGCTGGGTGTTGGCCCTGTGTGCCTCGGTCGTATGCAGTCCTGATTGTGAAGCTCACTTGCACGGCGCCAAAAACGCATACGATGCTGGGGCGTGAGCGGAAGACGGCCTAACGGTGTGCGGGACCGTAGCCCAGCTTCATGGAGACGGTTGCGAATGGTCCTCGCCGATACCCCAGGAGCAACAGTGTCCCTTGCTTGTACAGCCCTCTCGCAGTGTCCGGAGTAAGTATGGTGGGTCTGACATACCGGTGTCAATGTGTTCTTTTTTCCATTTCCAGGAGTGTAGGTAGAATCTCAATCAAATGATTTTCTATCAGAATTTACTTTATTGCCTGTATAAATATGGTAATTTCTTACAACGACCGCGTGGTGTAGAGGAAGTCGAGACGAAGATTTAAGAGAGTTGTAGTGCAACATGTTGGGAATCGTTCAGGATTCGCTATAACAACAATCTAAGCTACAGTGCAAGCGCAGTGTGCAAGGTTTTCTATAGTCTCTGGAACTGTGCCCACAAAATGTTGGACCTAGACAGACAAGTGAATGAGTCATTTTTTGTAGGAAATAAAATACAGTTAAATCTTTCACTGAGGTAGGTTTTCGCTAGAGCTCGCGATTTTCGACTGATTCGAGAAAAACGTAAAAAAGTGGCCTTCAAACGCATCCCACCTCTGCTTCGTTCAGACTACAATGGGATGCGTCTTGCACACCAAAACCAGAATTACGGTTAATCACTCTCACGCATACCATGCATATTTTCATCGACGTCTGAGATAAGGATGCCCACTGTCGGTGACGTTATGTGCGTTAGCCACTGAATAATTTTTGTGACATCTTCATTCTACTCTCTAGGGCTTTACATTACTTGGACAATAAAAATGGAGCTCAGGAACATGCAGATGACGTCAGCGTCATCCTTACTGGTGAAGAATATCTTCGTCTCGCGCAACAACTCAAGCAGGAATATGAAGAAGACAGCGGTGCCATCCTCAGAAAAAAAAAAATCAGCCCCGCTACAGGTGAGCCGTGACAAGTCATCCACCAATGGTACTGGCTTCAAACGGTCACGCTCCGTATGCAACTGGGTTAATAACTACCAGCCAATTCCAAGGATATGTTACACAAGAATTACATGAAAAAATGCAGTTCTTTAAGATAACATTACCAAAGCACCGACTGACACATTTTGCCACACTGGAAATGGCCGATTTCATGAACACCTATGCTTTACCTAAGCTGCACCACGCCGCCAGAGTGTACTTCGTCCCGCTCAACGCAACGAAACAAATTCTGGCAGCCGCTGTTTGGGGAATCTGGTCGTATAACGTCATTAAGTTATCCTTCCTATCGACAGTAGCAGCCGTTTTCGAAGGTAGTTCGGGCTTCCGTGATCATCTAGTCCATTTCAATATTATTTACACGAGATCTGTTTTCAGTTTCTTAACAGTTACTAGAAATTCTGTAACTGAAACCTTCTTCAACACCTCTACCCCAGCAGACATGTATCCACCGATATTTATGCCTTAAACAGAACCCCCACCGCGTTATATGCAGTAGTGTTTCATGATGGCAAGTACATGGGGGAGGAATCCTTCCACAGTATTATTATATCAACAAGCATTTCAACATCCATCAGTGCACCCAGTTCACAGGAGTTACCATCGACAGGTTTGGAGCAGAGTTTCCTACCGCCAGGTGTCAAATTCACGTCGTTGGATGTAATCTTTGGGAGAGTTCCATATACAGTCAAACACCAAATATTCTCTGCAGAATGTCTCACACGCATATACTCATTTGTTCAGATAAAAATGCAGTTTGGTGGTGGACAAGGAAGAAAGTGGTTTCAATCACCAGAACGAGCCCTACGATCATGGAATTGAACGTCATTTTTCAGTCTGTCTGGCACGTGTTGGCAGGAACAAAAAACCTGCTCTACACCTGGTGCGTTGTTCATTTCACTGAGCACTGGATTTCCACAGCTACTCTCGTGGTATTAGGCTACCAATATCATTTATGATATTAACATTCGATAGTGCGACAAAGGTGCGGCAGATAATATACTGAGAGTGTCCAAAAGCTTTTAATCACCTCTCTTGCACTGACGAAGAGCACAAGTTAGAATTCAACGAGGATCGCTTTTGGAGTGCTAATGTAGTTTACTGGAGCAGAACGAATATCAGAAACCCGAAGAAGGGGTTTTATTTTATTGTTTTACTTTTCGTGACATTTCAACATGAAGAAATTTAATTTCCAGATTAAAAATTAAATAACGAAATAGATGAGGAGAAGAAAAGCGCCTTTAAAAACAAGGGGTGAGAAACTAGCCAAAGAGGGCACTTTTAGACTGGAGGTTATAAGGAGTTGGGAGGAGCAAATCAACAAATACAAAAGAAAGTAGTCGTGATCGATAACGCACGCCTTTTCTGTAACGCTCGACTCAGAGCCAGTTCCAACCCTGGTGGTGGAAAAAAATTTAAATGCCAGTATTTGGCGGGTACGGGGAGGAGAGGTGGCGGTATAGAGTTTCTGATCGTCCAAATTCGCGCCAATGTCCTGGGTTAAGCGGCAATGTTGTGAGTGGAATTCCAAACCTGTACGCAGTGTCTCATACAGTGAGGGCACGTGACAATGCTGAAGGCGATCCCTCCATCGGATCGAGAAGTTAAAGTTGGCCACCTCTGGTTACCATTCGTGAGGATCAGGCTACGTGCCGGAACCAGCTTTCACTCTCTCCCTTGTCCCACCATTATTCTACAATACAAACAAACGTAACAATACACAATACTTGTGTCCACTATACTGACATACATTCTACTTATTCACAGACGTCACAACTTCAACATATCCGCAAGGAAAGGGACTAACGTGCGCCCGAGCGAGGTGGCGCAATGATTAATGCACCGGGCTCTCATTCAGGAAGACGACGGTCAAACCCGCGTCCGGCCATCGAAATTTATGTTTTCCATGATATCCCTAAATCTCTTCAGGCAAACGTTGGGACGGTTCTTTTGAAAGTGCAAGGCCGATTTCCTTCCCCATCCTTCCGTAATCCATCTCTAATGACCTCGCTGTAGACGGGACGTTAAAACACTAGTCTCCTCCTGCTCCAGCCTTCCTTCAGGTGGCTGAACGCACCACGTACAGCAATGCCATACATCGATATTTTGCAATACACATGACACTGTTGACGGCCATCCGTCCATCAGATACCGGCATTAAGCTCGATGGCATCGTAGGTGTCCTTTGAATGGTGTAAGCTACGATACAGCAGAGGACTTCATTGCCCCCTCCTTTCGGCCTATATCTGACAATAACAGCTTACTCGGCGTTTCTCTGGGTTACTTCCTATCAGACATTTCCACGTTACAGAGGCGTATAAACCTCAGCGTCAGATCAACGGGAACCTTTGACAAATCAAGTCTGTGTATGTCCATCTTTTCAGAGATGGTTGCGGAACTCGGCTGTCCAGTGTAGAATGTCAAATCAAACACCTTTCCGCCGTCTAAAAAAATGTTCAAATGTGTCTCAGTTCCTAAGGGACCAAACTACTGAGGCCATAGGCCCCTAGACTTACACACTATTTAAACTAACTTAAACTAACTTATGCTAAGAACAACACACATCCATGCCCAAGGGAGAACTCGAAACTCCGGCGGGAGAGGCCGTTAGCCGGCTAATTCCGAACTATTATTTTATTGGGCTACTAGTGTCGGGGATATACTACGCCATCGTCAGGCCCCCTGAGTGACTTGTAGGAAGATCCAAACGTCGGTTCTGGTCAAAATAGAGGCTATCATTCAAAAACTGGTATCTGTAAATTTCTGCTTCACGCAGCTATCGCTTCAAAGATCATCTGCACGTGTTTTGACAGGAACCGAAACTGGTAGCCCGATAAAATAACAGTTTGGAAATTAGGCGGCTGAAACGTGTTTTATTTGAAATTCTGTGATGACAAATCACTGCACCAAATATGACGAATCATCACGAGGCTTTGCATTAACCACGTCAATAAAACTTTTTTAGCAATGGTTGTAATAATAGGACAACTATTGCCGTTTTTTCACTTAACTGTCGATCCAAGATGAATAAATTAGTAGCTTCGTGGGATTTGTGCCTCCGCAAGCATACGCCATGCTGATTTACTTTACTACCATAAATTTAGAGCCTGATGTTACTAGTCCAGCTTCCTCGGCGTCGCTAAAGAATGTTCTTGCAAAACAATACGAATGTTATGAGGAGGGTAACAGCTAAAACATCACGCAAATGTATATGTGATCTTTTACCTTGGTGCGCAACAGATGTGAGTGGCTCAGACAGAGATCTTGCGCTGTCACTGAAAACAGCGGCGGTTTGTTTTGGGAGTCGAGTTTCATTTGGTTTAGCGGCGCGCGAGGCGAGGAAAGACTGCCCACCATCCAAATACCCCCACCACAAGATGCTTCCACGGCGTGCTGGCTACTGGAAGAGGGCACCGACCCTGCTGGAGTCTTGTAGCCAAGAGAGCGGTTCCGAAACCACAATTCCCGGTAAAATGAAATCGGAATTATAGGTAAAGTGGTGAGAATACTTCACTGACTGTGTACAATTAACAAATCTAAAATCATGCAAATATTCTAAGCATTTAAGTATTGATTTTTCAGTATCACACACTAAGTAATCAATTCGTGTTACACCAAAAATCCCTTAGATGTGGATGACTTTCATTCAACCTTTCCTCAGTTCTCGTACTTTTCATATATGTTTGTTTACCGTACATTTTCCTACAACTAGTTGCATATAGCCGCATGATATCACTGTTGCATGTTCAATGAAAGATATGACACTGTGCAAAGAGAGCCATTTTTCATCTTGTTTCCGTTTCATGTACATTTCTCTGCTACATATATACCAAAATAGAAATTTAAATCAGTTATATCAACAGAAATAAGACACTGGCAACATATACGAATGCCTACTTTTATCATACGTTGGAAACAAGTAGTAGGTCACGTTTGAAAGTAAGCCTCAATATCAGTTACTATAAAACTAAGATCAGGTATAACTGATATGTAGACAAGGAAACAGTAGAAATTAACAATAAACCCGTTGAACCACTAACTGGGTCTGTGGATTTATGGCTGCTGAAAATTACAAACGGGTGGGTTGTGAAAGAAGTAAGCATGAACATAAAAATTATCTGGAATGCTTCTTGTAAACTCAATAGGATTTTCAGAGCTACGCTGCTGATGTTTACGGTTATATTCAGTGTGTATTACGAGTTTTGACGCGTAACAGCAATAAATGTGTTTTTAATGTGTACACAATCCGAAAACAGATTCTTTCCACTTCAACAGATATGTTATTGTGACCGTAAGCCTTAGGTATGTCTTCATTTCAGCTTCACCACCTTTCATCAATACTATGTAAAACACATTCCAGCCTCTGCCTTCCCATAAATGTAGTAATCCTGAAGTTTACTCCAGTGCCAATTTTTAATCGGCTGGGGGAAGGTTCAAAATCCTATATGGCTATTGCACACATGGTCTGGGGATAGCGATTTTGACCAGTAATGGAAACATCTTTAGTCCTGGCTCCAATTACAGCCACTACTTCGGTTCTCAATGAAAATCATCACCAGTGCTGGTCGAAGCCGCCCGGTCTAAGAAGTAGTCTTCATTCTGCCAACGACCTAGTCAAAGAGGGCGAGCAAGTGTACAGATGTTCAGGGCGCCTTCTTGCTCTTGGGGCGGGACAGTGCTCCAAAAGGTGGAAGAATTAGCAACGATCAACGCGATGAGAAGGCAGAAGGAAATGGCGACCACTGAATTATATTAAAGACGTGCAACGTGTATGCGCAGAAGTATAACCTGTGGTTGAAAAAAATGTAGAGACTGTATTAGTTCCCTTTCGTATCTCCTGGAGGAAACTGCAAAGTAGGAGATAATCCAGAGAAAAAGATAGCCTAATCATCGAAGGGGTAAAATTGGAACCTAAAATGTGAGAAGCGTAAGTGCAGTAGGCCAGCAAGCATATCTGAAAAGGTAAATGCAAAGGCTCATCCTACATATTGTGGGGTCAGTGAAGCGAAACGGAAAGTAGCTAAGGATTTTTTGTCAGACGAATACAGGGAACATTAACGGTAGAAAAAAATCGTGTAACGGGAGTAAGATTCGTTATGAATAGGAAGGCAGAGCAGACAGCGAGCTGTTGGGAACAGTTCAGTTCAAATGGCTCTGTGCACTACGGGACTTAACTGCTGTGGTCATCAGTCCCCTAGAACTTAGAACTACTTAAACGTAACTAACCTATGGACATCACACACATCCATGCCCGAGGCAGGATTTGAACCTGCGGCCGCAGCGGTAGCGCGGTTCCAGACTGTAGCGCCTAGAACCGCTCGGCCACCTAGGCCGGCAACAGTTCAGTTACAGGATTATTGTCATCAGAATCGTCATCAAAACGACGTCAACAACAGTAGTTAAATTATACATGCTGACGTCACAAGCAGCACATGAAAAGATAAAGAAATTATACGAGGATATTCAATGAATAATTCATGTAAAAAGAGATGATAACGCATTGGAATGCCTTTATAGGAGAATGAATAAAAGAAAGAGTTATGGGGGAATATATGGAGTAGGAACAAGAGAGGAGGAACACTAATCGAATTCTGCAAAACACTGCAATTAGTAATATCGAATAAATTGTTCAAATATCACAACAGTATATGGTATATTTGGAAAAGTCTTGAAGCTACGGGAAGACTTTAGATGGATTACATCATGTTCAGACAGAGATTCCGAAAGCAGATACTGGATTTTAAATTTCACCCACGAGCAGATATTGACGAATCATAATTTAGTAGTGTTGGAGAGTAGAGACTCGTCCGGAAGAATCAACGCTGAAAGAATCGGGGTATTGAAGAATTGAGCTATGACGAGATGCGTTTGACGTTCTCTGAGGCTACAGATTATGCGATAGTGAATATCACACTAGGCATTTCAGTGAAAGAGGAATGGACACGAAACTTCCTGGCAGATTAAAACTATATGTCGGATCGAGACTCGAGGCCTTTTTCTTGCTTAGGGAAGTGCTCTGCCGTCTTTTTCCTTTTCTTTCTTTTTTTTAATCTAACTTTGTTCGTTGCATTTTTGTGTGCGGTCGTCCCATGACGCCTGTTCATCTCTGTCGATGATCCATTCACTCAGTTTCTTTATTATACACTCCTGGAAATGGAAAAAAGAACACATTGACACCGGTGTGTCAGACCCACCATACTTGCTCCGGACACTGCGAGAGGGCTGTACAAGCAATGATCACACGCACGGCACAGCGGACACACCAGGAACCGCGGTGTTGGCCGTCGAATGGCGCTAGCTGCGCAGCATTTGTGCACCGCCGCTGTCAGTGTCAGCCAGTTTGCCGTGGCATACGGACCTCCATCGCAGTCTTTAACACTGGTAGCATGCCGCGACAGCGTGGACGTGAACCGTATCTGCAGTTGACGGACTTTGAGCGAGGGCGTATAGTGGGCATGCGGGAGGCCGGGTGGACGTACCGCCGAATTGCTCAACACGTGGGGCGTGAGGTCTCCACAGTACATCAATGTTGTCGCCAGTGGTCGGCAGAACGTGCACGTGCCCGTCACCCTGGGACCGGACCGCAGCGACACACGGATGCACGCCAAGACCGCAGGATCCTACGCAGTGCCGTAGGGGACCGCACCGCCACTTCCCAGCAAATTAGGGACACTGTTGCTCCTGGGGTATCGGCGAGGACCATTCGCAACCGTCTCCATGAAGCTGGGCTATGGTCCCGCACACCGTTAGTCCGTCTTCCGCTCACGCCCCAACATCGTGCAGCCCGCCTCCAGTGGTGTCGCGACAGGCGTGAATGGAGGGACGAATGGCGACGTGTCGTCTTCAGCGATGAGAGTCGCTTCTGCCTTGGTGCCAATGATGGTCGTATGCGTGTTTGGCGCCGTGCAGGTGAGCGCCACAATCAGGACTGCATACGACCGAGGCACACAGGGCCAACACCCGGCATCATGGTGTGGGGAGCGATCTCCTACACTGGCCGTACACCTCTGGTGATCGTCGAGGGGACACTGAATAGTGCACGGTACATCCAAACCGTCATCGAACCCATCGTTCTACCATTCCTAGACCGGCAAGGGAACTTGCTGTTCCAACAGGACAATGCACGTCCGCATGTATCCCGTACCACCCAACGTGCTCTAGAAGGTGTAAGTCAACTACCCTGGCCAGCAAGATCTCCGGATCTGTCCCCCATTGAGCATCTTTGGGACTGGATGAAGCGTCGTCTCACGCGGTGTGCACGTCCAGCACCAACGCTGGTCCAACTGAGGCGCCAGGTGGAAATGGCATGGCAAGCCGTTCCACAGGACTACATCCAGCATCTCTACGATCGTCTCCATGGGAGAATAGCAGCCTACATTGCTGCGAAAGGTGGATATACACTGTACTAGTGCCGACATTGTACATGCTCTGTTGCTTGTGTCTATGTGCCTGTGGTTCTGTTAGTGTGATCATGTGATGTATCTGACCCCAGGAATGTGTCAATAAAGTTTCCCCTTCCTGGGACAATGAATTCACGGTGTTCTTATTTCAATTTCCAGGAGTGTATAAGGCACCTAACCCTGTGTCCGAACACGCTGAGCTACCGTGCCGGCTCCGTCAGAGCTACCCAAGCACGACTGACGATGCCTCCTCACACCTTTCCCTTCCTCCAATACGTTGTTTCCTATCATACAAACTTCACAGAAATTCTCCTGCGAAACTTGCAGAACTATCACTACTGGAAGAAAGGATATACCGAGACATGGCGTAGCCACAGTCTAGCCAGAGTGGCAGAGCACTTGTCCATGAAACGTAAAGGTCTCGAGTTCGAGTCTTGGTCGGCCACACAATTTTATTCTGGCAGAAAGTTTCATGTCAGCGGGCACTCAGCTGCAGAGCGAAAATTTCATACAGGAACGACGTCTCTAAAAAGCGCAATCACAGAAGTTGGAGACACAAAGTATAAAGAAGTTAACAGCGAGAAAATCTTAGGTAATTACAAATCAGTCAGGTGAGAAATAAATAAAACGTCAAGGAAAGCCATGGTGAATTGGTGGCGTGAAAAAGTGAAAAATCAAAATAAATGGGCACCGGATGGAGAGAATTAGCATATACAGAAATCAAAACAACCTCCGATGAAGTTAAAAGCATGTGCGACAACATTAAGCGTACAATTGGAACTCCTCTGTTAAACGCAGAAGAGACGGTGGATATGTGTGAAGAGTACACTGAAGGCCTCTCGGACTGGGAGAATTTGTGAGCTGACGCAATAGAAGAAGAATTGAAAGTTGATGTGGAAGATATATGGGGATCCAGAGTCAGAATTTAACAGAACTCTAAGAGACTTGAGATGAAATATGGCAGAAGGGATGGATAGCTTCCCTTCGGAATTTATAAAATAATTGCGAAAAGTGGCAACCCTACAACTATTCGAGTTGCTTTGGGGAATATGTAAGACTGGAGACATATCATCTGACATTCGGAAAAATATCGCCCAAACAATTTCGAATACAGCAAGGGTAGGTAAATGCTTGAATCATCTCACTGTCATCTTAACAGCTCATGCATCCAAGGTGCTGACACTAATGATACAAAAAGGAATAGAAAATGAAATTAGGGGTCCGTTACATGACGATTAGTTTGGCTTCAGGAAAGGTAAGGGCACCAGAGAGGCATCTCTGGTGTTGCCCTGGATAATTGATGCAGGACTGAAGAAAAATCTAGAAACATTCATAAAATATGTCGATCTACCTTCCACACTGAAAAAAGCTAAGATATTTGAAATTCTGAGAAAAGCAGGAGGAGGCTGTAGGGAAAGATAGCTAATATACAATATGTACAAGAACCAAAAAGAAACAATAAGAATGAAAGGCCAAGAACGATGTGGTCTGATTAAAAAGCTGTAAGACCAGGATTCAATTGTACGCCTCTCTGGTTCAATCTGCTCATCGCAGAAGCAATCAAAGAAATAAAATAAAGGTTCAAGAGTGGGATTAAATTCGGGGCGAAATAATATCAATGATCATACTCTCTGCTGACTCTATTAACCTTCAATGTGAAGCAGAACTATAAAACCTGTTAAACGTAATAAAGAGTCTAGTGGGTACATAATATGAGTTGAGGGCAAACACAGACGAAAGGAATGACAAATGAAATTAGCACAGTAAATGAAAATCGGTGACCACGAGGCAAAAGAAAGTACGTATTCTTATCTTGGAAGGAAAAAAGGAACTTGGCGAACGCATTGTGAAGGACACAAGAAACAGACAAGAACAGGCATAGAGGACATTCTATGCCCAAAGAAGTCTACTAATATAAATTATAAGACTTAATATGAGAAAAAAAATATGAGAATGTACATTTGGAGCTACTCAATCATGGGCAGAGGGAAAGCTGTAAAAGAAGAGAATCGAAGAGTTTGTGATATGGTGCTGTAGAAGGATGTCGAATATTAGACTGACTGATAAGATAAGGAATGAGGACGTTCTGCATAGAATTGACGATGAAGAGAACATGCGGAACACACTGAAAGAAGTAGCCGCTGGATTGTAGGACACTTCTTAAGGTACCGAGTAGTAAATTCCATGGTAGTAGAGGGAACCGTATCAGGTTTTCATTTAAACGAAAAAAAAATGTTTAAGTTACGTGAATTTCTCTGAAATAATTTCAGACGGATACTGGACTACATCCTAAAACAACCAAAGCTGATCACACTTGTTCCGATTTCTCTTCGAGGTACTGAAAATGACATTTTCAGTGACACATTGGTGAACTTACCTTCCACCGTCAAACAAGCGGATTTTGAAAACTTAAACACGTTTCGCATCAAATGAAGTGGATCTATGCAATCCATTTAGACAATTTCCCCTACCAGCTATGTTTTCTGACAGCTCCCCATTTCGCTATTTAGATTTTCCTTCTGCTGCGCATCGTTTCAAATTCTTACCTCCTCTGCAGCAATTTGTGGATTCGTTTAATTTGTTTTCTTCGCCTTTAGTAGCTGTCGTTTTGGTCTTCCTTCTTTCGCTCATTTCATGTAACTTTGTCTCGTCTGTAACAGAATTCTTTACGTATGTTGATATAAAATGTATTTTTTTACGATATCAGTCAATGACGAATCGGTATGGAAGATTTTGTGTGGAGAGGTTTAAGATGATACGATAGCATAAACCTAACCTCAATGTAGGCAATGCTGGAGAGAGTACATGGAACTGTCACGAGGTAACATAATTTAAACTCGTTAGACCAGTTTCAGTGTTTGTGGTAGGTTAGGCTACAGTATCAATGGAAGAGATATTAAAGATCCAAAGAGTAGCTGCACGTTTTGTCACGGGTTTATATGCACAGCGTGAGAATGTGGCAGAAATCCTTAAGGAACCGCAGTGGGAGACGATAAAGGAAATACACTGTACATTATGGAGAGCCTAATGCATAAAGTTCACAGAGACCATGTTCTCCAACAGGTGAAGAAACATACTACACCATGTGACGTACGTCTTGTGTAATCAGCAAAACGCTAAAACAGGAACTCAAATGGCTCTAAGCACTATGGATCGTAACATCGCAGGTCATCAGTTCAAAAATGGTTCAAATGGCTCTGAGCACTATGGGGAACTTCTGAGGTCATCAGTCCCATAGAACTTAGAACTACTTAAACCTAACTACCCTAAGGACATCACACACAGGCCTGCCCGAGACAGCATTCAAATCTGCGACCGTAGCAGCAGCGCGGTTCCGCACTGAGGCGCCTAGAACCGTTCGGCCACTGCGGCCGGCAAAATTAGAACTGTTCTGAAAGTTAATGACAGACTTTCGCCGTACGTACCACTTTCGTAAGGAATAAAATGTGGTAACACTGCTCTTAATACTAGTGTATCCGTCTCCAGCTCACCGTGCGGAATCTTGCCGGTTACAAACGTACACTACTGGCCTTTAAAATTTCAGAGCCATGGAGACGGCATGCAACAGCAATCAAACCGGCATGAAGTGTACTGCATTCATGAATATGCAAGTGATAAGCATTTAAGCACAACCGCTCAAAATAAACCAATCGTCTTTCGGAGTACAAGGGAAGATTACGCAGTGGATTTCTCATTCACAAATCGCATTTCAATGTCGCTTATTTGAAAGAACATCGTGTTGTGCTTCCTCTAAGAAGGTGAAACGTTTACCAGCCTGCGTCGGAATTCGACAGCGACAGATTGGTGGCCTACCGACACTGCAGTTCGTGTTCCGCGATGATGCTTCTCGCGTTGCTAGGGGTACCACGGCTATAACGTGAACATGGAATCGATGGGTTCAGGGGAGCCATACTAACACCATACAGAATATAAGCAACGCCCTGTAACTTGTTTATCGATTCTTGCCGTGATTAGCACGATGAGACTTAGGAGCTGCTGAGAGACTGCTATGCAAAGAGGTAGAAAATGCATCGAGAGTCTGTAGCACATTCTTTAGCGCTCTCTATGGTGTCATGCCGTACGATTAGCCGCCATATTTTAAGTGGTCATCCGCCAGTGGCTGTGAAAGCGAGGTACACCCATTTAAGAAACAAAATTACTGATTTTTTTCCGTATCGTGCCTGGCCTGTGATCAGCGTACAAATGCACGAACATATATGGGAACCATCTCTTGAGCAAGATGTATGAGACAGGCGAAATATCTTAGACTTCAAGAAGAACATAATAATTCCAATTCTAAAGAAAGCAGGTGTTGACAGATTTGAAAATTATCGAACTATCAGTTTAATTAGCCACGGCTGCAAAATGCTAACACGAATTCTTTACAGACGCATGGAAAAACTGATAGAAGCCGACCTTGAGGAAGATCAGTTTGGATTCCGTAGAAATGTTGGAATACCTGAGGCAATACTAACCCTACGACTTAGAAAATAGATTATGGAAAGGCGAAGCTACGTTTCTAGCATTTGTAGACTTAGAGAAAGCTTTTGACAATGTTGACTGGAATAGTCTCTTTCAAATTCTGAAGGTGGCAGGGGTAAGATCCAGGAAGCGAAAGGCTATTTACAATTTGTACAGAAACCAGATGGCAGTTATAAGAGTCGAGGGGCATGATAGGGAAGCAATGGTTGGGAAGCGAGTGAGACAGGGTTGTAGCCTATCCCCGATGTTATTCAATCTGTATATTGAGCAAGTAGTAATGGGAACAAAAGATAAATACGTAGTAGTAATTAAAATCCACGGAGAAGAAATAAAAACTTTGAGGTTCGCAGATGATATTGTAATTCTGTCAGAGACAGCAAAGAACTTGGAAGAGAAGTTGAACGGAATGGATAGCGTCTTGAAAGGAGGATATAAGATGAACATCAACAAAAGCAAAACGAGGATAATCGAATGTAGTCGAATTAAATCGGATGATGGTGAGGGAATTAGATTAGGAAATTAGACGCTTAGAGTAGTAAATGATTTTGCTATTTGGGGAGCAAAATAACTGATGATGGTCGATGTAGAGAGTATATAATATGTAGACTGGCAATGGCAAGGAAAGCGTTTCTGAAGAAGAGCAATTTGTTAACATCGAGTATTGATTTAAGTGTCAGGAAGTCGTTTCTGAAAGTATTTGTATGGAGTGTAGCCATGTGTGGATGTGAAACATGGACGATAAATAGTTTAGACAAGAAGAGAATAGAAGCTTTCGAAATGTGGTGCTACAGAAGATTGCTGAAGATTAGATGGGTAGATCACATAACTAATGAGGAAGTATTGAATAGGAATGGGGAGAAGAGAAGTTTGTGGCACAACGTGACTAGAAGAAGGGATCGGTTGGTAGGACATGTCCTGGGGAATCAAGGGATCACAAATTTAGTGTTGGAGGGCAGCGTGGAAGGTAAAAATCGCAGAGGGAGACCAAGATATGAATACACTAAATAGATTCAGAAGAATGTAGGTTGCAGTAGGTACTGGGAGATGAAGAAGCTTGCACAGGATAGAGTAGCATGGAGAGCTGCATCAAACCTATCTCTGGACTGAAGACCACAAGAACAACAAATAAGGAAAATTGGAAGTACAGCAGGGAAAATGCATCATTGAATTTGTGTTTGATCTGGGGCTATGTGAAATTTAGTATACAGAGCTGCTGAGTCTGGTTGCAATAATAACTCTGAGACAGAGGTATTCGACCCGCCATCAACAACATTTGCGCCTAACTAAACTTTAGATGAAAAAAAATTCTCTGAATGCTTTTGTTTTTTAAATGATGGAAGATAAATGATATTTAGTTTTCGTGGGTGGCTTATTAAACCCCTAAATAATGAGAGAATGAGGCTTTAGGTATCGCTTAATTCTACTTAGGCTCTGAGCACTATGGGACTCAACTGCCGTGTTTATCAGTCCCCTAGAACTTAGAACTACTTAAACCTAACTAACCTAAGGACATCACACACATCCATGCCCGAGGCAGGATTCGAACTTGCGACCGTAGCAGTCGCACGATTCCGGACTGCGCGCCTAGAACCGCGAGACCACCGCGGCCGGCAATTCTACTTATTGAAGGAAGATATAGAAGGTGCATTGTGAGTGCTACGTAGAAATCCCCCTCGAGCCTGCCCTCCTCTGTTTTGCGATTTTAAAGGTTAGCAATATCTCTTTTTAGCTAGCCATTTATAGCAAACTCTTCGAAATTTGCCAAGACAGCGAGGCCATTGATACTAGGGTAAGACTTTTCGTGGTGAGACAGTAGTAGGGCCGGAGAGCGTGTCGGCCCGCGGCGGGAATTATGACGAGCGTGGCGGGGCGTACAGGGCAGCGCGTGTGGCGGCGTGGCGTGTTGTCAGACAGTGGCGAGTCGGGTTTACCGCCGCGTGTTTGTATTTAGACTGCGCGCCCGGCCGCCAGGTGGCCGCGCCGTCGTCGCCGGCGCTGTTTACGAGGCGCCGAGGCGCGCGATGAGCGACGCCGTCCGTCGCCGCGGCGTCTTTACTCGTGGCGCACAGCTGACGCCGACTCCGTGGCGGACGCCCTCACGTGGGAGCGCCGCCGCTACCTCCGCTCTGACCTCTCCTTCTTCTGCTGCTTATCCATTAATGGTTGTTGGCGCCCAAATGATGCTTTTCATTCCGTTTTCGTACAGTCACTGCCAGTGGCTTGTTCTCGTCCAGCCACTTTTTTCTTTGACCACAGAGTTGGCGCATTACTGCACCCCTCCTCTTGTACTTCCACCATCGGAGGGTGGCACGGAACTTGAAGTTCCACTGCCACACCTTCAACGTGCTAGTAAGGGAACCTCCCCACCGCACCCCCCTCAGATTTGGTTATAAGTTGGGACAGTTGATAGGCCTTGAAAAACTGAACACAGATCACTCGAGAAAACAGGAAGAAGTCGTGTGAAACTATGAAAAAAAAGCAATATATTCAAACTGAGTAGTCCATGCGCAAGATAGGCAACATGAACCCAGGAGCGCCGTGGTCCAGTGGTAGCCGGCAATATAGCTCAGCGTGTTCGGTCAAAGAGCCGCATGGCCTCTGTAATGAATAACTGACTCCAAAGATCAACAAAAAAAACTTGGCCAGATGGTATGTGACGTCCGCAACGACCAAACAGATCGATCAACAATGAACAAAATGAAAAAAAAAGCGTGTTCGGTCAGAGGGTTAGCAGACCTCTGCAATAAAAAAAAACTGAGCTAATCGATCAACAACGAACATAAACGGATGTCTTTCGACGTCCTCCCCGAGAAGATGCAACTAACAAAATTAAACAAAATGAGACTAAAAAAAGCAGTGGTTAGCGTGAGCAGCTGCGGAACGAGAGGTCCTTGGTTCAAGTCTTCCCACAAGCGAAAAGTTTAATTTTTTTATTTTCAGGCAATTATTTTGCGAAGCTGCACAGGTACACAGAGCAGTATTGTTTACGTGATCGTGTGTCAATTATAAAAGTTCAGGCACTCACACATAATCAACTTCTGTCTCCAAAATTCCAGGACATGCTCAGATTTGCTTCTACATATGCGGGATTTGACGGTCTACACACGGAAAAATTTGAAAACGTTAAAAATATATGTTTTGACAGAGCACAGGGAAAACTGTGCGACTGTGAAATTGTTGCATTCATTTGTTGCAGTTTATGTGAAAAACTCCTACGTTTTCATCACTTTTTTGGGATTGATTATCACATCCACAAGAAAACCGAAATCGGGCAAGGAAGATGAATCTTTTTACCCATTCGCCAAGTGTACGAGTTAGGTGGGTCGACAACATATTCCTGTCATGTGACGCACATGCCGTCACCAGTATCATATAGAATACATCGGACGTGTTTTCCTGTGGAGGAATCGGTTGACCTATGACCTTGCGATCAAACGTTTTCGGTTCCCATTCGAGAGGCAGGTCCTTTCGACTACTAATCGCACGGTTTTGCCGTGCGGTCCCAAAACACAGACACTAAACTTATTAGAGTGAACAAAGACGTCAATTAACGAACGGACAGATCATAACTTTGGGAAAATAAAGAACGTAAACTTTTCACTCGTGGGAAGACTTGAACCAAGGACCTCTAGTTCCGCAGCTGCTCACGCTAACCACGGGACCACGGCGCTCCTCAAACCAGAATATCCTTCAGGTTGCCTATCTTTCGCATGGAATTTTGCTTATTTTTTTCCTAGTTCCACACAACTTCTTCCTGTTTTCTCGATTGATCTGTGTTCAGTTTTTCAAGGCCTATCCACTGTGCTAACTTATAACTAAATCTGAGGGGGGTGCGATGGGGAGGTTCCCCTGTAAGCTTGGCTGTTATTCAGCCGTTGCTTTGAGTCTCCTCTCACTTGTCCACCGAGACAGTTGGACCGGATCTGAACCGGTGGCGCTGTGTATTAGTAAACAGCCACAAGAAAAGTGTTGCACCTTTCTTCTGTCAACCGCAGTATGTAATAGCTGGTCTACACTTCGTAGTCCTGTCCACTGCTATGTAGTGTCCAACCAGGAGGTTCTTCTTCGCCCTTGTCTTCTTTTTCCTTCAATCTTCGCTGGGACACTCAGATGTTTAGGATGGGTGGTAGGGACAGAGCATCGAGTGACATTATACTGAATGCACTATCCGAAAATTACCTCGAGCAATTAAACAGAGAACCGACTCGTGGAGATAACATTTTGGACCTACTGATAACAAACAGACCCAAACGTTTCGACTCTGTAAGCGCAGAACAGAGAATCAGTGATCAGAAGGCCGTTGCAGCATCCCTGAATATGGAAGTAAATAGGAATATAAAAAGAGGGAGGAAGGTTTATCTGTTTAGCAAGAGCAATAGAAAGCAGATATCAGACTACCTAACACATCAAAACGAAATATTTCTCTGTTAAGACACTGACAATGTTGAGTGTTTATGGAAAAAATTCAAGGCAATCTTAAAATGCGTTTTAGACAGGTACCTGCCGAGTAAAACTGTTAGGGACGGGAAAAACCCACCATGGTTCAACAACAAAGTTAGGAAACTACTGCGAAAACAAAGAGAGCTTCATTGCAAATTTAAACGCAATCCAAAACCTCTCAGACAAATAGAAGCTAAACGATGTCAAAGTTAGCGTATGGGGGTTATGCGTGAAGCGTTCAGTGAATTCGAAAGTAAAATTCAATGTACCGTCTTGACAGAAAATCCTAGGAAGTTCTGGTCTTACGTTAAATCAGTAAGTGGATCGAAACAGCATATCCAGACACTCTGGGATGATAATGGCATTGAAACAGAGGATGACATGCGTAAAGCTGAAATACTAAACACATTTTTCCAAAGCTGTTTCACAGAGGAAGACCGCACTGCAGCTCCTTCTCTAAATCCTCGCACTAACGAAAAATTGGCTGACATCGAAATAAGTGTCCAAGGAATAGAAAAGCAACAGAAATCACTCAACAGAGGAAAGCCCACTCGACCTGACGGGGTACCAATTCAATTCTACACAGAGTACGCGAAAGAACTTGCCTCCCTTCTAACAGCCGTATACCGCAAGTCTCTAGAGGAACGGAAGGTTCCAAATGATTGGAAAAGAGCACAGGTAGTTCCAGTTTTCAAGAAGGGTCGTCGAGCTGATGCGCAAAACTATAGGCCTATATCTCTGACATCAATCTGTTGTAGAATTTTAGAACATGTTTTTTGCTCGCGTATCATGTCATTTCTGGAAACCCAGAGTCTACTCTGTAGGAATCAACATGGATTCCGGAAACAGCCATTGTGTGAGACCCAACTCGCTTTATTTGCTCATGAGACCCAGAAAGTATTAGATACAGGCTCCCAGGTAGATGCCATTTTCCTTAACTTCCGGAAGGCGTTCGGTACAGTTCCGCGCTGTTGCCTGAGAAACAAAGTAAGAGCCTATGGAATATCAGACCAGCTGTGTGGCTGGAAGAGTTTTTAGCAAACAGAACACAGTATGTTGTTCTCAATGGAGAGACCTCCACTGCCGTGAAAGTAACCTCTGGCGTGTCACAGGGGAGTGTTACGGGACCATTGCTTTTCACAATATATATAAATGACCAAGTAGATAGTGTCGGAAGTTCCATGCGGCTTTTCGCGGATGATGCTGTAGTATGCAGAGAAGTTGCAGCATTAGAAAATTGCAGCGAAATGCAGGAAGATCTGCAGCGGATGGGCACTTGGTGCACGGAGTGGCAATTGACTCTTAACATAGACAAATGTAATGTATTGCGAATACATAGAAAGAAGGATCCTTTATTGTATGATTATATGATAGCGGAACAAACACTGGTAGCAGTTACTTCTGTAAAATATCTAGGAGTATGTGTAAGGAACGATTTGAAGTGGAATGATGGTATGAAATTGATTGTTGGTAAGGTAGGTACCAGATTGAGATTCATTGGGAGAGTCCTTAGAAAATGTAGTCCATCAACAAAGGAGGTGGCTTAGAAAACACTCGTTCGACCTATACTTGAGTATTGCTCATCAGTGTGGGATCCGTACCATGGCGGGTTGACAGAGAAGATAGAGAAGATCCAAAAAAACAGCGGCGCGTTTCGTCACAGGGTTATATGGTAAGCGTTACGGAGATGTTTAGCAAACTCAAGTGGCAGACTGCAAGAGAGACGCTCTGCATCGCGGTGTAGCTTGCTGTCCAGGTTTCGAGTGGGTGCGTTTCTGGATGAGGTATCGAATATATTGCTTCCCCCTACCTATACCTCCCGAGATCACGAATGAAAAATTAGAGAGATTCGAGAGTGCACGGAGGCTTTTTGGCTGCCGTTCTTCCCGCGAACCCTTCGCGACTGGAACAGAAAAGGGAGGTAATGACAGTGGCACGTAAAGTGCCCTCCGCCACACACCGTTGGGTGGCTTGCGGAGTATAAATGTAGATGTAGATGTATTATTAACTGCAGAAGCATATATTTGGCGTTCCGTACTATGTGTCCTAGGTATACATTTTGCTCTTCTTTTAAACACTATCAACATTTCCCGCTGCTTCTTCATTCGTCCCAGTACTTCGGTATTGGTTATTCTTGCAGTCCACGATATTTTAAGCATTGTGCGATAGATCCACATTTCAAAGGCCTCTAACTTCTTCGTTGTTTTCATATTTAGTGTCCATCCTTAAGAGCCATATAGAAGCACCGACCAGATGTAGCATTTTACAAATCGGACTCTAAGGTTTAGGTCTAGGTCTGTTCCTGTCACAATATTCTTAAATTTTACGAAGGCGTTTCGAGCGGTCTCTATTTATTTTATTTCCACGTCTGGCCGCCAGTCTTCACAATCCCAAGTTCCGAGGTATTTAAACTTGTTGACGCTTTGTATTACAGACCCTTGAAATCCTAGGTTTGCATCTTTAAATGAGTCGGACTCTCGTGTGGCAAACATAAAATTAGTCTTTATGATGTTAATATTCAGACCTACACTTTTGCTGTAATCTCCTATTATGTTGATGCGTTGTCGAAGGTCATCTAAATTATCAGCTATCAACACCGTGTCATCAGCATAACGAATGTTGTTGATATACACTCTGTTAACCTTTATACCTTTTTGTACATCAAGTGCGTCCTGGAAAATACTCTCATAGTATGAGTTAAATAGTATGCATCCTTGTCGGACTCTTCTACATATGTTGACCAAATCTGTGACCTCATTATCAAATGTAACCTGCCCTGTCTGATTCCAATATAAATTCTCTATACAGAGGATATCTTTCTCATCTATATAAATTCTTTTGAGAATTTCTAGGAGTTTATGATGTCGTACTCTTTCGAATGTTTTTCGCAGTCAATAAAACAGAGGCCTGCACTTTCACCCTGATCATAGCAGTTTTATACTGGAACTTGTAGTGTGGCTATTGCTTCTCTTGTACCTAAACATTTCCTAAATCCAAACTGTTTCTCACTAATGAATTTTTCAAATTTTTTGTATAGCCTACGATGGATGACTCTCTGAAATATTTCCGAAAAATGGCTCATGAGACTAATGAGTCTGTAATCTTCACATCTTCTCGCATTCCTCTTCTCTGGTAAGTGAATGAAAGTTGGTTACAGCCATTCGGCAGGGTAATTACCAGAGTCGTAAATTTTGTTAAACAGTTTGTATAAGACTTTGATACCTTCTTCTTCAAGGAGTTTAATAAGTTCGATTGGAATTTTATCAGGCCCTGTGGCATTATTGGTATTTGATGGCTTTCTCGATCTCTTTTTTCATGGTCTGAGGTCCTGTTAAATTGTTGTTACCAGAAGTCTCAACATTTGGTCTATCATCTGAGAAGATATTCTTAATGTAGTCTTCTCATATGTCTTTCTTCTCAATGGTGTCTAGAGCTATTTTATTACTTTATTTGGTTAATAAAGAGATTTTTTCTTCTGCATATCCCAACAGTTTCTTTTAACATTTTATTTATGTTAAAATCGTCGTGTGAAGCGTGCAATCTTTTAATTTCTTCACGTTCATGTTGTAGTCATTCATTTTTTGCTGCCCTAGTCTTCGACCTTTCATTGTCTGGATATTATTGTGCTTAGTTTGATCTAACTGGGATTTATACCTTTGCTGTTCATCCGGCAATGAATGTCATCCATTTCTGTTTACGATCTCTTGTTTTATATGGTATTTTTTCTCGAGTAGTGGTTAGCATAATGTTTTTCATCTCTTCCCATACTATGGTACCGTTTTCTTCGTCAACCAGAGGTTTAATTGTCACTATTTTATTGTTGATATCCTTACTATCTTCACTTCTTAGATAAGGCTGTTTGAGTTTTTCATTAGCTATCTTCCTTCGTTGAGTTGGTTTTTTGTGTTTTACAAATTTTGTTTTTAGAGAAGCTACTAGCAGTGTATGGTCAGATGGAGCGTCTGTCGTACATCCAACCTTTGTATATGCACATCGAGTGTACTAATGTGTGCAAACTTAGCTTACCACTTAGCGCGCAAATTGACAAAACATCTGTACTGTCTTCTCAAGCTCAGGTTGTCAAACAGACATTCTAAGTAAATATGACCCTGGCCCTGTATGCCAGCTAATATCAGGTGCAGATCGTAAGAAAAATCATTAGAAACGCTGCTGCCAGGTACCTAGAATGCATGAATTAATAAAAGTGGAAGTTTGGGGTCTATTGTAGAAAAACAACACAGCTATTCTCTTTTTTATTCTACATATAATTTATCAACTGATGCTTTCAAGGGTCAAGTGTTAAACAAAAATCATGTTCAGTTACTTTTGACTCTCAGTAACAAAATATTTAATTCTTGGAAATATTGAAATGATGATTATTAAAATCGTTATCTCTACACATGACAATTTTTTATCACAGGAATGACTGATTACTAAAAATGCTCATTAGCTCATTTAAATCTACGTTGTCGTAGCTGGTCAATGTACTGAGTTGGTGGGGAATGAATTTACTTTTAGAACCAATGAAAAAACTCTCATGTACACAATGGGAGGGTAAGTTAGTATCCTAACTTATGATATTCAATGGTCAAAGCCTACGCAAGTTGGAGTGAGCCTGTGGCCTAATGCGCGAGAGTACTTTACCAAGCAGATTCTGCAACAGAGTTGTCTCCATGCTGGATCTGAAACGCTAATTCCATACGCTGGCCGTGACTGAATTCACTCAGTTGCAACATTCCTGTGCTCCGTAGGATGGTAATCTTTCTCTAGTCGAAATAATGGCTATTGCACATTCGCTATGGGTTAGAGCGACATGCATAATTTCATTGGCCACAAAAATTCCTGCAAGAATAATTAACTACCACTTAGCTATCTGTCGCCAAATACATGAAGCATATCGTCTTCACTTTGTAGAAAGCGAAGCTCTCAATGCCCTCGCTTATTTCCACACACTTGTGTGGTCTGCCGCAAGACGAGAGAGAGAAAGAGATAGACATTTCAGGTCTCAAAAAGCCTTTATATAATGGGGATCTCCCCACCGCGTCGTGTCCGCCTTGTCAAGTATGGCTTCAGCTAATCACCGTCTCACTAGAGGTGAATACATTTTTATTTTTCTTGCTGGGTCGGAGCCCAGCCCTGTTAATGACGTGCAGCCACTTACCCTCGGTCCCAGTCTTATTTGAAAATGGCTCTAAGCACTATGGGACTTAACAACTGAGGTCAACAGTCCCCTGGACTTAGTACTTCCTAAACTTAACTAACCTAAGGACATCACAAACATGCATGCCCGAGGCAGGATTCGAACCAGCGACCGTAGCAGCAGTGCGGTTCCGGACTGAAGTGGCGTATTACATCCCTCTTCCAGTGCGTCAGTCTCCTGTGCTTCCGTGTTAATCAGTAAATCATTATTATTTCAGGCATTTTGTTTCATTCAGTCTTGTGACATTACTACCTTTTTTTTCTCTACACTCTGATCTGTTCATTATCATATCACGGTGTCTACAATCAGCTTCTCTTCTTAAAAACCTTATTTCCGCAGCTTGTATATTTCATTCATATGCAGCTATTATTTCACAAGTGTAATTGTCATAAAGGGTGTATGGTATTGCAATTGCTTCTGAAGAACTTCATTGTGTTTGTTTTCTCTACTGTTTATTTGGTGGTCTGTGTACGATACCATTAACATAGTTGAATCTTCCTATATTGTAAGGTACGTGAAACTCTGCGTGTCGAAATATCCAGAATAGATCACTTCTGGACCGAATTATGAAATGTTTGCGGGAAGAGGTATGCAGTTTACCTTGTCTTGGGTTATACCTAGTGGTCGAGTTACCGCTCTAATGTACTTAAAACTAAAACATCATAAATTTCCTTCTCACGCCATCTACACTATAACCTTGATATTAGGATCCAGACCGCTGATAATGTCGGTTCTAATCTGAAGAGCTTCGGCATCATATGGTCAGATCACCGTCATCTTAGCAGTATAAGTAATGATAATGGACGCATATTGGTTAATATTGAAGGCGAGTTCCGAACTCGACTGGTGGATCCGAGTTCTTGATATTTGACAGCGAAAGTAATAAGCAGACACCAGCATTTCAAAGAGAACGTGTAGTTGAGCTCAAAGAAGCCGGTTGCAGTAATTGGAGGATCGCTTGACATTTGAAAGGAACAACGCCACTATTTGACGATGTTGGCAGGAATGGATGAGCCATGGCCGAACACAGCGTCAAGAAGGAAGCGATCGGTCTAGAGAGACGACAAAACGTGAGGATCGAGCAGTCAATGCATTCAGTGCCGTGGATTCATGTTCGATCAGACATGCAACCGGTGCTTCAGTGACCAAAAGGACCATTGACTGGCGGCTCACAGGAAAGGGGCTGAGCTCAAGTGGCCAGAATATCATTCACTGCAGTAGAAATATCCTCCAGCTTCGAAATGAGCCCCCATGACCTGCGAAGCCGACAGCGTTTGGTTACTAACCTGACTGTTATCTGCGACAATCAAGACTGATGGCCTTTAGTACCATTTCACTTCATACCAGCACTCCTTCGGTTGTCATCTGAGGCGCCATTACAGCACAGCGGTAGGTTAATGACATTTACACTCAGTTCTATTCCCCTTCGTGGCAAGCCATCCTGAGCTATGGCTGCCCGGACACAACGAGAGTTGGTACTGCCTGTCTTCGTCCTTGCCAAACCCAACCTTAACCAGCAAGGTCGCCGGATCTCTGTCCAATTGAGAACGTTTGGATCACTATGGGCGGGCCTCCGATCAACCCGGGATTTTGACTATCTTAAGCGCAATTGGACAGATTTCGTCACAATATCTCTCTCGAGGACATCCAACAACTCTATCAATCAAGCCAAACCAAACCAAGTAACTGCTTGTGTAAGGGTCAGAAGTGGACCAACATCTTAATGACTTGCTCGATATGTGAAGGTTTTTCTCTTGAATAAATCATAAAAATTTTCTGAAATTTTAATCACGTCTTTGTTTGTACATGTACATCACGTCTACCGAAATCGGTCCCATTCGCATAATTCCTTCGCTGTGCGCCACTGTTGTATATTTACTTTCTTTTTAGTTTTAGAGTGTGTGTAAATCATTTATTAGAAAATAAATGCAACATCAACAGTCCTTAAACACCACCGAATGCAGCAGTCCCACCATGGATAAAATAACATTGACATTTTCTAACTAGGCATTCTAAACTCCTTATACATTCATTAACTGCAAACTGATGGCTATTAAGATAATTCAAGCTATAAACTTTAATAAGAACTTTCTAGTTTTAAATGTAATCTTGAAACTTTCAAACTAACATTCAGAGCTCACAATAAATCTGCAGAGATTACCAAGTGTAAGCGAGAAATTATGTGGTTAAAAATTGAAATCAAATCCATCCACGAGTACAAAGACACCCCAAACAAACAAATATATAAACTGCGCCTGAGACTCAGTAATCAGATGCATCCAACACATTTCTTGCAAATCTTAGATAACATTAAAAATAGATAAGCGTGCAAAAGCTAATCATCTCCACAAGACAAAAGAAGGAAGTTCAGGCACGTACTTCAAAATTAATTCATTATTTTACTGACCTCCCAATGCATGAGAACTTGAATTCTATGTTACCTGCATTTTATTTGATGATGCCCAGCTTGGCATTACACAGAACATTACTCCTAAATTCAATGGCAAGAACATCAGTTACTTAACTGTCAGCAAAAAAACTGCATTTCGCACAACCAGCCTATGTTCAAGTGAACAAAATTCTGTAATTTCAAAGACCAAAAAGATTATTGCAAGAAATCAATAATCAGCTTACAACTCAGGGGAAACCGATTCAGAGATATTCACTGGCATTAATAAAAAAATTACAGACGATGCCCCCCTTGTTGTATGGGTAACACTTCAGTAGCCATCAGCAAAGCCGTAGAATTCTTTCTTTAAAATGACATAAGAGAACTGAAATTCACATCTAAATATCAAGCACATCTTAGGAAATTAAGAAATTCAACTACCTTTTATCAGTTGCTGATGTCTAACATAGCTTAGTAGTAAACACATTACATCAAACCAAAATTTCTACCATAATTTCATAAACGTCATTGCTGAATACACCCATTCTTAATTTAAAGAACACATCTGCATAAAAGGTCTCAAAGAAGCTTAAAGATATTCTCACCAGTTTCTACACATTTGATAACAACTTTTCCATCATAAATGTCTAAGAACGCACGAATGATATCAGTGATCTACACAAAGCAGACAATGCCAGATTTGCTTCTATGGGAACTGAGAACCTCTAAAAAATATTTGTCCATGATACTACTGAAATAATTGCGTGCAGTTTACTATAAAAATAAATAACTTTACATGGCAGAGATATACTTGCAAGTTAGAACTAATTCTAGCACATAACTCCTTCTCAATCAACAACAAAGTCTGTATTCTTCCATATGGTCTAGCAATTGGAAGCAGTCTTGCAGGCCTTTTGGTTTATACTCAAACGATATGGAAAATAAATATCTCAGTGCCAGTATACATTTAAAAGACAAACTGAATTTGTTACAAAATGTATGTTTACAATACAATTATCCTGTTGATTGGGAGACAATAGCAGATAAAACTGATTAATTTTGCAAGTATCATGGGTAGCAAGGACTCTAATATCAAATTTAACATTGATTATAACAGAGATGAGGGCAACAATTTTCTTTACTATAGAATAAAAAATTTGAATTAAAAGCATGCTTTTGAAAGTAACAGAAAACCCACCACCACTGATGTTATTATGAATAGCTGTTCATGCAACCCTACATGGCACAAAATCGTTTATTTTACGCCCATGTTAAACAGTCAAACATAAAAGTCTCCTTTGTTCATCTGCCAAGGAGAATGAAAACAATATTATCAACACAGTATCAAAATATAATAGATTTAAGCCATAAATAATAACTGATCACTTTCCTAATAAAATTGAAGGCATAGAATTATCTTCAGTAAATTCACAACGACCGACACAAAAAAGTATTTACATGTATTTCCTTTCTAGCCATAATCTAATAACATTTGCAAGTCTTTTCGGTTTTCCACTTTTTCACTCCAGTAACACAGTACTACTTAACATAGTACACAGCACCAAAACTGAAACCCTAAATCTTGAAAAATCAATAATAAGACCGTTTGTGACAATGGCCCAAGGTTTCATCTTGACCAGGCTGGTAGAACCTTTTTTATGAAACGGTATGAGTGCGTGGATGCTTTTATACGAAAAAAATTTAAGGCAAGTTGCAACGCCATTTCTATGGATCCACATGGACTTTCTGTTTCTAACGGTCATGACAACTTACATATATTACATAACACCAACAAAGGAAAGAAAATGGACTTACAAGAAAAACTAACAACCTACATTCATACTTTCACTCCACACAATGCATTCTAAAAGAGGAAATAGATCTCAACAGCAAACAGGTTCTACGGATGTTCCTCGAGAATTCCACACAAATTAAGCACAATTAGACCCTCACAGAACTCTGAACAATAATATTTTCACTTCTTTGGAAAACATGTGCACTACTTAATACAGTAACAACTACTATAGAAGAAAACGAACAGCGAAGAAGATAAATACACTAGATAAACATCTGCAGAGACCTAATAACAAATAATATCAGTTTTTAGTTTTCCTATAATGTGCTATAATTTTAACTTGATTAAATGTATAATGGAAATGATACGTTTATGACGCCAGTCTTCATCTGAACTCTGATATAAGCAAACGTGTTACAAGCTTCCCACCCACGGCAGTTTTCATCTTTCTGTGGCAATAAACTCAACTAACTGCTAAATTACAATGATCATAAAATGTTTTATATATATCCTAGGACACTTATAATTCATTATGGGCAAACTAATATTTACCTTTCATGATTATGAGCAAACTAATATGTTAATTGTTTTTGAATAACTGTGGTCCATAGTCACTTTGTTCATAAAAACCAATGTTTGGGACCAATCTCTTTACATTCTGGCGGCTGGCCATTCCTATCCTTATACATAACTTGTAAATTTGAAGACGACACGCTGCTGACGAAAATACCGTTAATGTAATTGGAAAAACTAACCATCTACAGATGGGCATGACATACCGAAGCCAGTTATAGTATTAAAACAAAACTTTTCACATCCATATGCTACTCGTTACGTTCTTCACCAACAAACTAAAACATTACCGCTGACAGTGCCGTGAATTACAGGAAAGTATCGTCTTCGGACCATCATAAAGAAGTGCAAAAATCTTGGATAGCGTACCATTTGACATAATGAATGGCAGCTCTTTTTAAAAGTGAATAAATGTAAGATAATGCCTACAAGAAAGTAAATAAACACAACAGTATGCGATTGCAGGTTGCTGAACATCTTCAGCGCTTCACATACTATAATTATTTAGGCGTAATGTGCAAATGATACAAAGGTCACATTTCTGTTGTGCATCTTGATTCTGTTTTTGTCTGTCCTTCTGGGACATCCCTATGTTATCAATGCGTGATTTAAGACAGAGAGAAAGAGAGTGAGAGTTTGTGTGTGCGTGTGTGTGTGTGTGTGTGTGTGTGAGAGAGAGAGAGAGAGAGAGAGAGAGAGAGAGAGAGAGAGAGAGAAGAGAGAGCGTGGAAGACATAGAGCCAGACAGAGAATTTGTCTTCTACCCCCGTTCTCAGTGGGCTTACGATATTCAATATCTTGTAATATTTTACATGACAGGAATCACGTAGAGTGTAGTTTCGTTGTTTCCTGGTCCTGAAGAACCATATGGCATGGCATGGTAGGCATTGAGCTCACTCATTCTTGCACTGCATACCTATTTCGGCAATTTGCTCTGCCCAATCCGAATGGCTTTTTTAATTTAGTTTAGTTTTTTTAACGCTTGCCTTCGTTGTGAACCTCATACAACAGAAATATGTATAAATAAGTCGCCTGTATTATGTAACTAAGACGATTCTTTAATTTGACACACCTACACGTAACGCCACAGGAGAATGAAACTTTCTGTTGATATTGTAATCTGTTATACTTTGTGAAAGCGACGTATAAAAATTTTCTTTTCGTTTCAGGAGTTTACAACCATCTTATAAATACATTCTGTTTTCTGAAGATCGTTAGTTAACTTACCAGCTCTTCTTGTGCACGTAATGGATAAGATATTATTGGCCGTTCCTGTTTCACAGTTGTCCCCCGTGTGTCCTAGATCGTCTTCGAGTCTTTCTTTCCTCCAGCGTGTAATGCAACGCTGCCTTGGGAGGTCTGGAATTTTCTGTTCTTTGTAAGTGATCGGTCCAGTTCTGTCTATTATTTAATGTTTAATTATGTTCTGATTTTATATTCAATGCTTTTTATTAGCTTCATTTCATATCCTACCCATCCTCGTACAACTTTTAACATTCTTAAAATATCTCATTTATGCTCATTGTATTTTACTCGGTACCTTTTGACCCGGCTAATGGTCTTTGCTACCATAAAGTATTGTGGGTCAAGTCGTTACTTTAAACGCTTACTATATGCAAAAAACTATTTACTTCACATTCTAAGGTTAGGATGTCTATTCTAAAAGTATTTGACTGGAGTGTAAACCAATGCGGAAGCGGAACGTCAGCTATAAACCGTTCTGACAAGAAGGGAAGAGACTGAAATTTCGTGGTAGGTTAAAACTGTGTGCCGGCCCGAGACTCGAACTCTGGACCTGGGTAGAGCACTTTCCCGCGAAAGGTAAAGGTCCCGAGTTCGGGTCTCGGTCTGGCACACAGTTTTAATCTGCCAGGAAGTTTCATATCAGTGCACACTCCGCTGCAGAGCGAAAATTTCATTCTGGAGGGAAGAGATTGCTTTGAAATGTGGCTCTAAAGAAGAATGTTGAAAATTCCATGGGTAGTTCGGATATCTAATGAGGGTACGCTGAAGCGAAAATAAAGAGTGAAGTTGGTAACAGTGGGAAGTGCGGGATATAAAAACAGTACAGTGAGACCAAGGTTTGACTATAGCAAGCGCACTCAGATCCATGTAGGTTGCAATAGAAACGCTAACGTGGGATAGATTATCGTATGCATGGAACGAATCTTCGGAAGACCGCAGTAAAAATAACGTGAAGAATATAAGAAGCTGTAGACCTACCAAGGGACTTCCTGAAAAATATAGTGCATACAATACCTTGGATGGCAATGGCAGATAAATGCTTAAACTATCACACAATCAGCTTAACAGTGCACGGATTCATGTTACCGACGAGAATAATATACAAAAGAATGGAAAAGGAATTGAGGTTCTGTTAGACGAGGATCGGCCTGACTTTAGAGAACGAAAAGTCAACATAGAAGCAGATCTGACGTTGCACTGGAGGTAATAGAAGAAAAATCAAAACGCTTTCACAGAATTTATCGCTCAATAAAAAGCGCCTGACAACGTAAAATTGTGCAAGGTCATTGAACGTCTAGGAACTATAGGTATAAGGTTTAGGGAAAGACAGGTAATACACTACATACAGATTAGCGGAGGTAGAAAGGAAATTCCTGGCAAAAGGTGTTTACTATTAAGAAACATAGTCCGGAATTTGAGGAAGAAGTTTCAGAGAATCTACTTCTCAAGCACGGCATTATGTGGACTGTGGGAAAAATGGTGAACGAGAGAATCAAAGCGTTTGGGTGTTACAAAAAGCTGACAATTACATGGGCTGATAACAATTGAAGAAGTAATGGTGGCCGCGACAAACCAGTCAGAAGACTGATGATCCACCCATCTAGGAACAAAAAAGTTAAGAATCATAATGAATTTCTAAGTGAACGTCAGAAAAAGATTTACAACGTGAGAAAAAAAATAGGTTGGAAAAAGTAAGTTCCATGCATAATTTTGTTCTAATCTCACAAATTTCACTCGAGTCGAACATGAATCTGCAGAAAAAGTTTTGTAAAGAGTAAGACATTGCGCTTAAGCGAGATGAGGGTAAAATTTACTAACTAAGAAGTTCTAGGTAAACACCTTTGTCTTCGACGAGTGATAATAAATACGTTCCTTACACCACGCAAAATTAAAAGACTACAGTCTCAGTGATATCGCTGGCTTTTGAGCAAAATGTTTAACGATCATTGTCCTACAGGCACACATTGTATCGTGTTTATGTCGTAAGATTATTTACCGTTCATACCGCTTCAAGAGAATATAAAATATTATAAAACGGACTGCCGCAAGTACGATGTCTTTAGGTGAAGTTTGCGAGGTTGTGGTTTCGGTCCGGAAGACAATCGAAGTTCTGAGAAAAATAAACTTTATTCGAGGTATTCAAATTGACGAGCAGCACTTTTTTATGTAATACAGTACTTTTGAACATGTGTTATTCTCGAAAGGTATGAAAATATCAGCTAATAATGGCCCAATATTTGCGAACCATGTTATGAATGTTAGGAGATCATAACTCTCAACATGGAATAGCTGCAGATACGAAGAAATCCCTGCGTGCTATTAGAGGTGCTCAAGATAATAAAACTTTTTTAATAACTACCGTCAACAAATTTTCTCTTTTTCAGCACATAGTCTGCTAGAGCCGTCTACAATGACAGGACTTAATCAAACCACAGAAGCATTACTGACAAATCATCTTCAATTCTTGATGGAATAAAACCTTTTCTGCTTATTCCGAGAGAGTTACCTGGTTATTAAGGACTCACATATCGGATTCAACACAGACTGTGAAAGCTGCGAGTCGTTTATCATGTTGCCGAGGCGTTATATCCTTTGCTTTCCGCCCCGGCGTCCCTACCCACGGGCGACAAAAGCTGCTGATTGTGCCGTCCCTGCCGCCTGCGATGAAGCCGTCCTCAGCCGGGGGTTCCCCGCTGAGCGGACCGACCATCCCGCGGCGCAGCGCCAGCAGTCGATTACTCGATTAGTCGATTAGCTCCGTCTGCCGCGGGCCCGCCTTTGTCCGCCCACGGCGCCGTCACAGCTCCATTTCATGCGCGGTGGTGAGTCCAACTCAGCCATCTCTTGAACAACATGATGATGAGGCAGTCCGACTATTGCTGCTATAAGTCGTGCCGTAAAGAGCTGACTTACCTATGCGGACATCAACAAATGTAACACGACGAATCACTCACCGAGGTGAAGTGGTTGACTAGGTAGAGTTACGACGCAGACAGATAGCGAAGGGCAACATATTTATACTTTTTGTTTGTGACTCTTAACCACTAAGTATCATTCATTTCTTTCTCCCGAAATGTTAATGAAATAAGTACACTAAACTCTCGCTAATACGGCCCTCAATAGTCCGGTCTCTCAGTAAACCGGCACACTTTCAGCTTCTACTCGTTTAACCTGAAATGACGCCTACAATAATGAAATTTCGCCTGCAACAACGTTGCTAGTTACACTACTGGCCAATAAAATTGATACACCACGAAGATGGCGTGCTATACACGCGAAATTTAACCGACAGGAAGAAGATGCTGTGATATGCAAATGATTAGCTTACCAGAGCATTCACACAAGGTTGACGTCGGTGCCGACACCTACAACGTGCTGACATGAGGAAAGTTTTCAACCGATTTCTCATACACAAACAGCAGTTGACCGGCGTTGCCTGGTGAAATGTTGTTGTGATGCCTCGTGTAAGGAGGAGAAATGCGTACCATCACGTTTCCGACTTTGATAAAGGACGGATTGTAGCCTATCACGATTGCGGTTTATTGTATCGTGACATTGTTGCCCGCGTTGATTGACATCCAATGACTGTTAGCAGAATATGGAATCGGTGGGTTCAGGAGGGTAATACGGAACACCGTGCTGGATCCCAACGGCCTCGTATCACTAGCAGTCGAGATGACAGGCATCTTATCCGCATGGCTGTAACGGATCGTGCAGCCACGTCTCGATCCCTGAGTCGACAGATGGAGACGTTTGGAAGACGACAACCATCTGCACTAGCAGTTCGACGACGTTTGCAGCAGCATGGACTATCAGCTCGGAGACCATGGCTGCGGTTACCCTTGACGCTCCGCCGGCCGCGGTGGTCTAGCGGCTCTAGGCGCTCAGTCCGGAACCGCGTGACTGCTACGTTCACAGGTTCTAATGCTGCGTCGGGCATGGATGTATGTGATGTCCTTAGGTTAGTTAGGTTTAAGTAGTTCTAAGTTATAGGGAACTGATGACCACAGATGTTAAGTCCCATAGTGTACAGAGCCATTTCAACCCTTGACGCTGCATCGCAGACAAGAGCGCCTGCGATGGTATACTCAAAGACGAACCTGGGTGCACGAATGGCAAAATGTCATTTTTTCGGATGAATCCAGGTTCTGTTTACAGCATCATGTTGGTCGCATCCGTGTTTAGCGACATCGCGGTGAACGCACATTGGAAGCGTGTATTCGTCGTCGCCATACTGGCGTGTCACCCAGCGTGATGGTATGAGGTGCCACTTGTTACACGTCTCGGTCACCTCTTGTTCGCATTGACGGCACAATGAACAGTGGACGTTACATTTCCTATGTGTTACTCTTCATTCGATCCCTGCGAAACCCTACATTTCAGCAGGATATGCACGACCGGATGTTGCAGGTTCTGTACGGGCCTTTCTGGATAGAGAAAATGTTCGACTGCTGCCCTGGCCAGCACATTCTCCAGATATCTCACCAATTGAAAACGTATGGTGAATGGTGGCCGAGCAACTGGCTCGTCACAATACGCTAGTCACTAGTCTTGATGAACCGTGGTAACGTTTTGAAGCTGCATGGGCAGCTGTACCTGTACACGCCATCCTAGCGCTTTTTGATTCGTTGCCGAGGCGAATCAAGGTCGTTATTACGGCCAGAGGTGGTTGTTCTGGATACTCATTTCTCAGGATCTATGCACCGAAATTACGTGAAAATGTAATCACATGCCAGTTCTAGTATAATATATTTGTTCAATGAATACCCGTTTATCATCTGCATTTCTTCTTGGTGTAGCCATTTTAATGGCCAGTAGCGTAATTATAATGTTCAACACTTCGAAATTGTGGCTTTCATTACGAATCATTATCATAGCTTCTAAAGGGAAACACGTCATGCTAGACCTCAATCAGAAACTCGAAATTAGATATAAACTGTACTGAGGGTATTCGCAGAAATCCATTGTTGCTGGCAATAGTATTGGACGAGCAATTATTTGTGACCAAACTTCAGCAGAAAAAAGGTCACGATGAAACTGATAATGAAGAGGACATGGGAGGAGAGAACATGAAGATATCTCAAACAGCTGGTGCTGAAGCTGGAGACGTCTTCGTGGAGTACATTATATAACAATCAGAAACATAACAGGACCTATGAAATGCCTGTGAAGCCGTTGTGTGATAAAGCAAACTACCGTTCTGTATCATCATGCATACAACTAAAACTTTGGGACATGTTTCATAGTGAATGTCGAGTGATACTAATACGCATGTACACACTCAAGGATTATGTTTTCTGTAAAAAATTAATGCATCTTTTGATTTGATAAAGTATAATCCCTATGTGTTTACACTAAATTTTAGACACCCTCAAAAATCCGGCACTTCCACTGATCCGTCACCCTTATGTGCGATGAATGGTCGGTTTAGCAAGAGTCTAGTGTAGTAATAAATGTGTAGCACAATAGCGTCTTTGTTCTAAATGGTTAATTTATTTAGTTAACTGGACTGTGACTTACAAGGATAGCATCAGACCATAAATTACTATCGTCGACAAAGCAATTAGCAGTTAGAATTTTCATGAGAAACATTGGAGGAGATATTAATGGCACGAACACACGGTAAATGTCATTTTTGACAGTGTAGTAGTAACATAATTAAACAAGCTGAGCACTAAATAAATATAAAGAGAGCAAACCAGGAAAAGAATTAACACAATAATTGAGAAACTGTGTCATTATCACGGTTTAAATTAAATTAACAACCTTAACAAAATAAGATCAGTAATCGCCTAGAGGACTAAAGAACAGCTTGAGGAGGTATTGCTTATGGAAAGTGATACAGAAATAAGTAAAAAATAGAATTGACAGTTGTAACAGCAGAAAATATGAAGCACACAGGAAATGACAATAAAATTAATAAATACAGGAATATGGAGGAATAGAAAGAAACAGACAGCGTGGGAATCACTGGAAAACCGTGAAGATTAAATAAAGTTTACAAAAGAGTAATCACTGAGTTGTGTTCAGTCATTTAATGCTAAATCAGGACTGTGGGCCATATGTTTGTTGACTTTCTGGGCTTCCATCAGATAGAGATTTTGGCCTCTGTGGAGAACATGGGACTGTGACTGGTAGCTGTGGCCATCACTCAGTATTTACTCAGAAAGTGTGGAGTCATAATTCTGCAACCTATGGCTGTTTTCATGTTCAGCCAACTGGGTTCTATGTTTCTGCCTTATTGGCCAATATAAAATTTATCACTATCGGTACAAGTAATTTTGTATGCCTTACTGCTGATTAGTAATTGAGTCTCATCATTGCTTCTAAAAGTACACTGAATTGTGGTCTTCCCCACATAGTAGAAAATCCTATAATATCAGGATTTCCATATTTTTGCTACATTCTGCGATACCTGTACTAGTACGGGATTGTGCACCACTTCCTGTGGACACTGGAAAGGATCAGCTAGGAGAACGTAGAGGAGGGGCATAATTTTCAATTTTTGTTTCCTATGAAAGATGTGGTCAATCAGGACAGGACTGTAGTCATTTTATTATCTCTTAGTCTGTTTTCATTTGCAACTATCTTGTTCTAGCAACAGTTAACATGGAAACAAGTAGTATAATGACCAATCGGTCATTCCTGTCACGACATTCAGTCTTTATAAATTTATAGCTTTTCTCATATTGTAATGGGAGAGTGAACTCGGCACCCAATGCAATTCCTCTCCAGTTTAGGCCGATGGCTTCTCCTTCACTAGGAAAGCTTTGCAGAACTGTGACAGAGCCAAAGTTAATCTTCTTTGAAAAATGTTTATTTTCTGTAATGGATTAAATTTATTCTATGAAACAATTTCTTACACAACACCTTACAAGACGGTCGATGGATAAAATAAGTTTCAGTTCAAAGTTAATAACGTACATAATGACTGAGGAGAACTGAGGTTATTGTCAGTCTCAAATAATGGATGAAACGAGTGAGACATTATAATACTGAGTTTTTTTACACAGAACTCTACTGAACAAGGATTCTTATCTGTATATCTGCGATATCTTAGTAGCACTAGAAACATATGCAGCTGATACTTGTGCAATCTTTAAAAGTAAATTAGGACACAGAAAAGCTAAACAGGAAACCACCAAAAAAATTCTTTGAAGTTTCTAGTATTGTTTTTGCTTTAGAAGTAAACAAAATTGCTTGGCTATATTTATACCCCCTTCCTCGCAAAAACAAAGTTCACAAATTTGGGGCATGACCATGTGAGTTATTTGTTAAAATATGGAGAAAGCTGAGTACACTGTTTTCCGCGATGATAACTTTTCAGACGTGATACATAATGTATCAGTTTGATGCAGGGAACCCTGGTCCAGAAACGACTCTTCTGTGCACGGCTAACGCTTTCGCACGAAATTCTGTCGGACACGTTCGACTAACGGTAGCGTTGTTCGAATCACGGCTTCTAATTACCATTGAACTTACAGATTTTTCTCATTCAGGTGTTCACCATCATATCGGAAACGCATGCGCTCATGAAGATTTTTCAGTAACATAAACAGATCTCATAAACACTGCGTATAGTGATAAAGATACGAGGGTAAGACTCACGAGTGGGCCTGTTGACCAACCATGTCGGCTCGTCCCCCCCCCCCCTCCCCCCCCCCCCCCGTTACCACATCCCTTCTACACATACACACACACTCACACACAAACCCACATATACAACTTCACTGCTGATTTCTGCTCATCGTTATTACTGCATCCTAGTGATTCTCAGTAGTATTTCGACTTCGTAGCCTGGAACTCCATCGTTTCGGAGCAAGATTTCAGGTTTCCAACAATTACATTTGTTTCACTGGATTATCATCACGAAAACACCCTAAATGTGTGTGTCTAGACCTCTCAACTTTTAATGTTGTTAATCGGTGTGCGGTGCTTTTGTTCAGATACATGACGCATTATCGTCTGGAATTGGTACGTAGTTACAAATCAGAAACTGTTGAACTCATATATTCATATTACAGGATAGAAATTTGATACATTACCATGTGGAATAGATTGATAGTAGTAAATTGCAACGTGTTGAACCCATCGATACGCATCCTTTTTGCTGCCTTTCCGCTGTCTTTTGGATGTGTACGTGCTGCACTTGAAATGTTTGCAATCATGTCATAATTCGAAAGACTCGCTACGTTTTAAAATAGTATCTCTTTGCCTCTTATTTAATATTCAGGCAAGATATATTCGTTCAGAGGAGAACCCTCTTACAGCTCTACGTAGGCTGAGTATACTCATATCTTTTTTGAGTCCATTCAGTTTAGAGCCTGAGGGGAGTTCTGCTGTAAGCTCTGAGTGTATCTTTCCGTTGCCTACATGTGGTGCAATAGCAAGAGGGGCTGGCGTTTGTTTTCTTATGGCAGAGTTTATGTAGACAGTCCGTTCCGCGAAGAGCGTCTGTGCACGGCGCAAAATTAGGACTACAGCCAGAAATATTCCCGGATCGTGACAACTTTCTTATTTGTAACTACTTTGTTCGTACTTGCGTCCGTGACTAACTAAGCTTATGCACTTTAGCATCGATACACTCAATAGGGACGCATACTGTCCGAATAGTGATTGGCGGAACTAAGTTTCAGAATCAGAATACAGATGCTACCGAAAAGAGAAGTGAACGCCATTCCTCAATGACAAATTGTGTGCCAATGTCCATAGTATTGTACTTGTTCATAACAGTATGTAGAAAGTGCTGAAAGATGTGAATATTATCCAAGCATCCATTTTTAATGAGTCACAGTGAAAAATATTAAACGAGTTGTTTACAGGAGAATAGTAAGACTGCCGGCCGCTGTGGCCGAGCGGTTCTAGGTCCTTCAGTCTGGAAGCACGCGGCTGCTACGGTCGCAGGTTCGAATCCTGCCTCGGGCATAATTGTGTGTGATGTCCTTAGGTTAGTTAGGTTTACGTAGTTCTAAGTCCAGCGGACTGATGACCTCAGATGTTTAGTCTCATAGTGCTTAGAGCCATTTGAACCATTTTTGAACAGTATGACTAAGAAAGCCGACCTGTAGAAAAATCAATCTGGATTTCGAGGAATGTAGGAAAGTCTGACACAATACTGAACTAAAACTTATCTCAGAAGATGGACTGAAGAAAGGCAAAACTACGTTTGTAGATGCAGAGAATGCTTTCGGCAATGTTGACTCTAATGCACTCTTTAAAATTCTGAAAACAGCAGTCATAAAATATAGGAAGTGAACTTTTACAGAACTAAACTGCAGTTACACGAGTCGATGGATATGATATACAAAATGTTCAAATGTGTGTGAATTCCTAAGGTGATAAACTGCTGCCGTCATCGGTCCCTAGACTTACACACTACTTAAACTAGCTTATGCTAAGAACAATACACATTCCCATGCCCAAGGGAGGACTCAAACCTCCGGCGGGAGGAGCCGCGCAATCCGTGATATGGCGCCTCTAACCACATGGACACTCCGCTCGGCGATATGATACAGAGGAGTGGAACAAAGTTGTATCTTTTTCCCCACATTATTCTCCATGTACAGTGACAAGCAAAAAACGAAAACAAGCAGAAATTTCGAAAACCAATTAACGTTCAAGCAGAGTCAAGAAAAACGTAAAGATTTGCCAATTACAATACAGTTATGGGAGTCTGGGAATGGAGCTGAACGGAATGGACACTGTTCTGAAATGAGTTTATTAGATGAATATAAGAAATGTAAAACAATGGTAATAATGTGTACCCCAATAAAATCAGGTGGCAATGAGAGAAATTAGATTAGGAAATAACTAAAGATGACAGCAGTAACAGGGGTATAAATTTGAGACTTGTGATACCAAGAAAAGTTTTCATGAAAAGACTTTGTATTTTAACATCTAATATAAATGCCAGTTAAATGAACTCTTTTCAGAAAGTATTTGTTTGGGTGTAGAATTATACGGAAGTGAAACGTCGACGATACACATCACTGGCATGAAGAGAGTAGAAGTTTTGTAAATGTGGTACAACAGAATAATGCTGAAAGTTAGATGGATGGATCGAATAACTAAGAAGGAGATACTGCATTGTGAAAGGAAAAATCATGGCACAACTTGACTAAAAGAAGGAATCCGTTGATAGGACATACCGTGAGGCATCAAGAAGTTTTCACTTTGCTAATGGAGGGAACAGTGCAATGAAAAAACTGTAAGGGGACACGAAAGCTTAAAAACCGTAACAGCTACACATGGACGTAGGCTGCAGCAGTTATGAGGGGGATAAAAAGATTTGCGCAGGATACATTGGCATGGAGAGTTGCGTCCAACGAGTCTTCGTACTGAAGACAATGATGACATACACTAATTGGCTTTGACAGAGAGGAAGGTGAGACGATTAGTCTTCACCGTCTAGTTGACGATGAGGTCATTAGTGATGGAACGCTATTTTGGCTTGGAAAAAGATGGGAGAGGGCAAACCGTTAGTGACCTTTGCAATAGAACCTCGCCCGTATTTCACTTTAGTAATTTACATTAAATGAAGGAAAATTCACAATTCGATGGACGCACGGTAACTGATGGGCAGCTGCACCGAAACGTGAATTCAGTATCTTACTCCCACACTACCTGACTCGGTTGCTCGGCTGGGCTAATCTCGCTTCATCTACAGTTAAGTCTGTTTCAGATAAAACTTAGACGATTATCCAAATTTTTCTCAAGGGAGCTACTTTAGAAACGTTTTCCTGCTGAAACAAAGAAACTTGACGCATTACTGGCGTAAACACATTATTAATTAAAAGTGTATCTATATTAGGTTTTTTTGAGTGGTAAATTTTGGAATTCTTCACAATTTTTAATGGGCTACACTCCAGTTTGGCTCCATTTCGTGTGAAAATGATCTGTGTGAAGCTTGACCTCATCAGGACAAGTGAAATGTTTGCAGTGACCTTCCCAATCAGAAATCCTGGGAAAAAAATCACTTTCTCAAAATAGTACTTCTTTGCGACATATCCATTCATTAGTCAATTATTTACTGCTTGAAAATATTTATATTAGTTTATGAATTTGAATTATCACTACAAGAACTTGTGGCGACTGAATTTTTCTTAGTTTGTAAGTCCAAAGGTGAATCTATGGAGGCAAAGTGCCGTAATTTGATTTGATCACTTTCAAAATTTCGTAAATATCAGGTTGTCGATCGTGGTTCTTTTGTGTGCCTTCTCAAAAACTAAGAAATCATTTATGGTAACTCTCTCCTGAATCTCTCGTCTGGTATTCCTGAGACCTAATTTCTCTTATAAATGAAAAATGCGAACGGCCAATGCATTGAGTCGTGAGGCAAGGATATAAGACTTAAATATTAAAGGAGCTCAAGCCAAAGCCTATCAAACCCCAAAAATTATTAAAGCTGTAATGGAAAGTATGTTCCTAATACTTCTACCTAATGTGAATGCACGGACGACTTCCTTAAGTCAGAGCATTCGCTGTGGCACTAAAAGGATAATTTCGATAACTCTTTCTACATTTACTTATTAAATTGGGATATTGTAAGTGCTCCGGCTGAGAGAGGCGTCAAGCTCATGAAACATTACAATAAATTGTCAACAATAAAAAAATAGAAGGAGAAGAAGTTTGTGTTTCAGTTTGTATCTTAGCATCTCCATAATTTATCAGGTCATAAAAAGAGGCTTTCATAGGAATAAGGATTTGTAGCAGAAAATCCATTTTCCTCGACATATCTTTCTTGCAAATGTTGTGAATAGCAGTTTATAGATATTACTATTAAATATTGCACAGTAGCATTAATAACTGAGTTGAAAGCAATGAAGTTATTGGTTAATTGGCTACTTCAGTATAATGTTTCTGCGCTACAAAAATAATCTGCATATTTGTGTAATTATACGATAATTTTTTCCGAAATAAAGTCTACGAAGCACCCCTTTCCGTTTTGCTATCGAGGCTAAACTACACACAACTCATTTCAATGTAATAGAACCAAACTGGGGGTAGTGCGAAGAAAAAAATCAATCATGAAAAATGAGATCCAACGTAATGCACTACATGGAAATGAAGAGAAAAAATCGAAACTTGGTGTACTCCTTGGATGGTAGAAACTTACGCTCAGCACTACTGGTGCTTTGAAAGTGAGCATAATTCATTGTTGCCGATTCAGAGTGACAAGATAAAGTGTGACGTATTCTGTCGGAGTGTGTTTTCTAACTAAACAGCGTTATCTTTCCTAAGAAATTAATATTTGCGTAATGTGATATTCACACGCTGTAGCTAGCACAGTTAGAAGCTGTTGAAAGCATTGAACGAGATTGCCTGCTTTAGGGAGACAACAGGTAGTATGCTTGTGACATCTGACGCACTTTCTGAGGGAAGTCATTCAGGACCAGAAGTAGAAATGACCCAAAATGGGGCAGCAAGGAGAAGATGCGTACTCCAGGCAGGTATGATGCTATGATTGAATAATTATTTATGACACAGACGGAATATGTCAATACGATGGGCCTAAGGAAAACTGTGTATATGTAACAATAATCGTTCTTAAAGTCTGAAAGAGAAATAAACATATTAATTCAAAAAAAATAGTTCTAGCATTGTACCATTTCTAAAAATCTTGTTGTAGACGGGAGGTTAAAACCTAATCTTCCTTCTATAAAATTGTTTAATGTTGGAATGTTATCAAAACCGTGACCACTGACGTTAAGGACGTTATTGTCGGATTATAACAAATATCACTATCTCTAATTAGATAGCCACTAACTGGAAATACTGTCAGATGTCGACATAAACTGGAAATCTAGATAATTACTATAAGTAACCTTCAACAGTCATTCGTTTGCGTTCGGCCAACGACAGTGTCTTCAACTGTTTTACAAATTAATATACTTACCGCACTTTGAAAGGATCAGAAAAAAAATTGTCTAAAATAAGAGTTTTTTCTCGATCGGCAATTACCACCTTAAGCTATAAATAATTAATGAATTATACCTTCCTCAATTACGCATCTTACCGTTGCTACCCGACTCAATAAATGTAAACAAATAGTTTCGGAAACTATTTGTTTGGACAGTAGCTTTATATTGAAGGGAAATTTGAAAGATGAACAATACAAACGTGAAGACAACAGGAGCATTCTCTACATGGTGTTACAGAATAATGATGAAAGTTTGATGAAGTGAATGTGATAACTAGCCCGATAACAATCGAATTGTGGAGAAAAGACCTGTATAATATTACTTGACTAAAAGAAGGGAGATATTGATAGGAAGCATTCAGAGGCATCAATAGTAGTTAACTGATAGTGAAAGTAAGTATGATGAGTAAAAATCGTAGACGGAAACGATAGTTTGACTGACGTAAACTGGTTCGGCCGGGCGTAGGTTATAGTACTTATGCTGAGATGAAGAGATTTTTGCAGAACAGACTAGAGTAGATGCTGCATCAAACCAGTCTTCGTCAAACCATCAGCACAGCAAGAGGATGGGATGAACATTGAGCAACAGATTCGTTGACTGACGATGAAGTGCTAACTTCAAGGTGAATATTAAGTAAGACGACAGGAAAAGAAAGAAAAATATTCGTGTCAATCTATTTGCAGAAATAGACGGTGAGCCTGAAGTACGGCACTCACGACTCGCACTTTGCATTACAAGTTACTCTGAGGTGACAGAAGTCAAGTGATCAATAATGGCTATGAGCACTATGGGACTTAACTTCTGAGGTAATCAGTCCCCTAGATCTTAGAACTACTTAATTCTAACCAACCTAAGGACATCACACACATCCATTCCCGAGGCAGGATTCGAACCTGCGACCGTAGCGGTCGCGCGGTTCCAGACTGTAGCGCCTAGAACCGCTCGGCTACCACGGCCGCCAAGGGATTCCTACAGGATATACACAGAACATACACAAAATACAGAAATATTCTTCGATGGTTAAGTCTCCCGTTAGCATTTGCTGCAGGAAATGTACAAGAGAGATTGGAAAAGTCGTTGCTTATTTAGAGGAAGGAATTATTCTGGTTGTGTTGACGTCTTCTAATGAAGTACTGCCGTTTGTACTGATCAGACAGTTTCCTCTTTCAGACACCGCTCCAGTCAATGGTACATTTTTGACAACGTGAGATTAGTATGTACAGTAAAAATGTAAGAGTACTTCGTCCTAGCTTGTCGCTATAACTCTGAAACCAACATCTGCAGCTCCATGGTCTTACATTATTTGGTATCCCTCCATTCCCCATCGATGTAGAAGGTATTGGCTTGGGACTTCAAGGGTTGGATTCGAAGATATGGTTGTCAAGAAAAGGACGCAGCAACAGTGGAAGCCAGTGAAGCAGCTGGAAGTACAGTCCTAAGTTTTAATTTTTTTTTGTGGGATCTAAAATTTAAAAACTTCTCTCAGACCGGCCTGATTTAGCTTCACTGATCCGGATAGTAAAAAACATGAGTATATTAAGGGAATTTTCATTCACAAAGCAGGCTTATCACATTTACACAGTTCAATACTGAGTAAATTGAGCTTAACTTAAATTCCATAAAGCAGCAAAGCAATTTCGAAGTTTCGGTGCGACAAAAATTGTCAGTCAATCTCCTGAAAACATTTGTAATAATTATTAACTTTCGGTGATCACATTGGGAAGACCGGAGATCGGCTGGTAAGACCGTGTTAGCCTATTTATTGAAAGTAATGAACTGGATATCTTGAGCTTACAAAACAGTAGGTTCGTCTAGTGTAAATCAGACATTCCCCACTGATCCCGTGCAATACAGCGTAGTAAGCAATAATAATCAATCAAATAATACGCGAACACACTTACTTTAGTTTAGTCCATGTATTAAATTTCTTCTCATTCAGAATCTCATCAATATGGCCACTAGCTCAACAATACATACATATACATCTTCGTTCTTTCATGGCTAATCGGCAATATCTCCGTCATTCTTTTCATAAGAGATAACATAGATAGCAGAGAAGCTATTCCATGGAGTAAATGGACGCTCCAAGGAATAATAGGGCTTGAAACTACTTTGCATTGATAATCATAGTATATTAAAGTTTCGGAATCGGTAAGATAAGAAGAGATATTTCGAGATATGTACTGAGTAATATAATTTAAAAAATTTCTGAAAATATCGCGGAGAGACCGCTGCAAAAGACATTACAAAGTGACAGACACTGGTCAGAAGGTTCCATCTGGAATGTTCAGGTACGTTGGGGGACGTTCCAGAACGTTACAGGATATTCCAGGAGTTTCGAGAATGTTCAAGAGAATTAAAAAATCTTCCGGAAGATTGAAGAATGTTCTAGAAAGTTCTACACTTTCTCAGAATGTTCAAGAATGTTCCAAATAGTTGAAGCATCATCGAGAAAACTCTTGCATACTCCATTATCTTGTTGTGATGGGCATGCGCTCCAGTTCAGAAGGGTGTATATAGACGAATATGAAACTTCGATGTCAGTATACTTTTGGAAACCGATGAGAGCCTTTCAGGGAAACGTGAATGTGGTTTGGAGATGAAATTAGAGAAGAGGATCGATTGAGACATTCTGCAAGAGTCTGAATGCTTCAGAGTACTTAAGTGTAATTTTGAGCATTAGAGAACATTTCTGAGCGTGAAACACTAATATATTTTTGAAAGTTCGTTTCATGATGTCGTAGATGTCTGCACTGTTCTCAGGCAACAAATGAAAATGAAGAGCAAGCGAAGCGCGTCTTCTTCAGTTGGTAGCTGATTAATCCTCAGCCACTGATAGACCGTGCGAGACTTTTTGCCCAACCACAACTTGGAAGATAATGTAGACTGGAATCCGGGGGCTCGCGTAATTTCTGTGATATGAGCTTTCTATCGAGGTAGTGTAGTGATCACTGACTGCGTTCTTTAAAAGTTTCACAGTCTGCTGTAAAGAGAGCAAATACAACGTAACAACAATCGATTTACGGTCGGTTGAGTTCCTTCTGCGGGGACCAGCCGTCAGGAGCGGTGGAGCGTAAGCAGACAAAAAAATAAAAGAAGAACGCCGCGGGAACGATTGAATTCTACTGTTTAAGGTAATGGGCTCTGCTACGGGCAAGTCACGCGTGCTCTCCATAGCTGCAAGAAGTGCCTCGTCTTTGTTTATGAAGCAGTAAATCCACGGCCACAGTCCGCTCCTCTCCGAGAAAGAACTGAATTAATTGGTCGACCTTTCCTGAGATCCTCCGTGCGTGCGGCATTTGTTTTCGAGCAGAGGGTATTTGCTTTATAAAACTGGAATAACTGCGACGAAGGCACGATACTGATACTGCACATCGAGCTATAATCGTTCTTGAATGTTAGCAAATTTATTCGAATTAGCTGATTCTTAGTATTGTAATTATTAAGTTCAAGCTGTGGCTGTATGAGTTGTGTAACCATAACAATAGCATTCCCCTTATAATTAATCGACTGCACAAATATATTTCGTTCTATAGCGCAGTACCGTCGTGTGTAATAGATAAGAAATTAACAAGCATATACTGAAGTCGATTATGAGTGAACCTCTCTGCAACACTACGATACCAGATGCAGTGTTGTGAAAATTATGCCCATAACTATTTAATTCGTTACAGCACAGTGGGAGAACTTTATCAAAAGAAACTCTTGTGATATTTTAAAGTTTAATGCACTTAGTCCAAGTAAAATTGATTTCTATTAACAGGTATTTCTGTTTCCCACAGATATGAACGAAAGATTAACAATTCCACCAGTAACGGAATCTAGGTTTATTCAAATCAATTAATATGTCATCAGTTTATAAGTAGTCATGCGCCATTTTTATTAAAGTTTTCTTTCTTTCAGTTTTTTTTTTTTTTTTTTTTTTTTTTTTTTTTTTTTTTTTTTTTTTTGTTACGTACTTCCCATATACCAGAAATATGTGACAGTTGAGAGCTTCAGCATCTTTAATTCTACAATGGTGGGTGGGAGCTTAAATTACTCAATGGATTCTTTATTATGACAGCTAATTTTCGTAGTGTAGATATCGTCTCGGAATACTCAGTTGAATGGTATTATACCGATTATTATCTATGACAGCGTGCTACGTTTCACTGTATGGGAATTCGGAAATTGACAAAGGAACTCCATCTAGAACCTATGGCCACTCTCCTTTGTGTTAAAGACTGCTCATTTTTGTTGCGACGTAAACAATTTCATTCTGAGTATTTTGTACAATGTCCCTTCTTCACACCAAATTTGTTCATTTCTAGAATTTTGCTCATTAATGTTGTATATACAGGCTCGACATCAATAAAGCCGACAAACTGCTGGGACGAATTCCTGACTGGATATGGTGGATAGGTCCTATGAACATGTGTCCGGAAATGCATCGTTGCCACGGTACGCTGACGAATAAAGGTTATTCTGACCACATGTCGTATGTTTCTTGTGTGTTTCAGGTTATGTGATTGACGTAGCGCGCTGAAAGCAGCAGAATAGTCATGTATTAACGTCGCGAACAAGCCGAGATGGTGTCTGTGTACTGTCAAGCAGATGGAAACGGTAGAGAGGCAGCATGGCTGTATCAAAACAAGTGCCGTCACAGACACCAACTACGTGACACAACATTTCAAGTCCTTTTTGGGCTTTTGTGTTATCTTGGGTCCTTTCAAACAGGCGAACGTGCACAGAGGCGGCAGACTGTCCGTACACCACATTCTACAACATCCTGCCATGGGTAGTTCACTTAGTCGAGTGGTGGTCAACTTCTTCGTGGAACATTGTGAAGCGCAGGAACCTCGGCACCTTGTAAACCTAACGTAGGACACGGATACGTCGATGATACCTTAGGTATGTGGAGTCATGGTGAAGGGCAACTCGGTAACTTCCTAAGACACTTGAACAGCCTCCATGCCAGCATAAAATTGACATGGAAGTAGAAAAGGACAAATAGCTGCCCCTTCTAGATGTGCTGGTCACAAGAGATGGTGAAAACCTGGGATACAGCGTGTATCGAAAACCGACAAACACGGAACGATACCTGCACAAACATTCAAAGCACCGCCTGAGCCGGAAAAGAGGTAGGATTAATAGGCTCGTAACGCGAAAAAGACAAATATGTGAACCCCAACATCACACACGTGTGATACGACACCGTCAAACCGTTATGAGGAGCAATGGGTAGCCGGCCGCTATGACCGAGTTGTTCTAGGCGCTTCAGTCCGGAACCGTGCTGCTGCTACGGTCGCAGGTTCGAATCTTGCCTCGGGCATGGATGTGTGTGATATCCTTAGGTTACTTAGGTTAAAGTAGTTCTAAGTCTAGGGGACTGATAACTTCAGATGTTAAGTCCCTTAAGTGCTTAGAGGCATTTGAACCTTTTCTTTTTTACTCAATCAGATACATAAGAACTGTCGCAGAATAAAACACTCGGCGAAGAGACAGAATCGGTCTATATTGCGCAAACACGGTGTAAAGACTATAAACCGACAAAGAAGATCAAAGAATGTCTCAGACTGACAACGGAGGAAAGGGACCCACTTGAATTGTCGGGAATATGCGACGTACCACGAACATGCAGAAAAGTCTGTGTTGCGATGACGGGACGATCAACCAACGCCAGGACCACCAAAAACAAGCGACATTACAGGTTGGGGCATGTGGAAAAATCTGCCGTGGCGGAGCACGCGCTGTGTGAGACAGCCCACATAGTAGAATTCGCCGATAAAGAAGTTCTTGTTGTAGAGAAGAGCTATCACATCCGCTTTTTCCGAGAAGCTATAGAAATAATTGTAGGTGTTCAGTTAAATTTACGGACTTCAGATTTGATTAATTTATCGTGTAACCGAAGTTTAAAGAATTCCTTTCATCATTCATGTAGATGACCTCACACTTTTCACTATTTAGGGTGAAATACCAATTTTTGCACTATACATATTTCTTTTCTAAACCGTTTTGCAATTTGTTTTGATCTTCTGATGACTTTACTAGACGATAGACGACAACATCATCTGGAAACAAATTAAGACCTGTATGTAGACAAGGAACGGCAGATGGTCTATAACACCAGACTGGTGAGCGTCAGAAACCACTTCTGTTCAACTCGACGACTTTCCGTCAATTACTACGAATTGAGGTTTCTGTGACAGGAAATGATGAATACAAGGCAAAACTGAGACGATATTCCATAAGCACGCAGTTTGCTTACAAATTGCTTGTGAGACATTCTGGAAATCCAACATCGCTGTAATCCATAATTGGAAGTATAAGTGAATGTACAAATTTCTTTTTGAGGTCAACAGGGAAGAGCTTTTTATAATTTTGTAGGGCATGGAGAGATGCTGATGACTTTTTTTGTTCACTGGAGTTACATGCTTGTCTTTTTGAACATTCTGCATCTACATCTACATCTACATTTATACTCCGCAAGCCACCCAGTGGTGTGTGGCGGAGGGCATTTTACGTGCCACTGTCATTACCTGTCTTTACTGTTCCAGTCGCGTATGGTTCGCGGAAAGAACGACATTCGTGATCTCCTCGGGAGGTATAAGTAGGGGGAAGAAATATATTCGATACCTCATCGGGAAACGCACCCTCTCGAAACCTGAACAGCAAGCTACACCGCGATGCAGAGCGCCTCTCTTGCAAAGTCTGCCACTTGAGCCTCCTAAACATCTCCGTCACGCTATCAAGCTTACCAAATACCCCTGTGACGAAACGCTCTTCTTTGGATCTTCTGAATCTCCTCTGTCAACCCGACCTGGTACGGATTCCACACTGATGAGCAATACTCAAGTATAGGTCGAACGAGTGTTTTGTAAGGCACGTCCTTTTCTAAGGACTCTCCCAATGAATCTCAACCTGTCACCCGCCTTACCAACAATTAATTTTATATGATCATTCCACTTCAAATCGTTCCGCACGCATACTTACAGACATTTTACAGAAGTAGCTGCTACCAGTGTTTGTTCCGCTATCATATAATCATACAATAAAGGATCCTTCTTTCTATGTATTCGCAATACATTACATTTGTCTACGTTAAGGGTCAGTTGCCACTCCCTGCACCAAGTGCCTATCCGCTGCAGATCTTCCTGCATTTCGCTGCAATTTTCTAATGCTGCAACTTCTCTGTATACTACAGCATCATCCGCGAAAAGTCGCATGGAACTTCCGACACTATCCACTAGGTCATTTATATATATTGTGAAAAGCAATGGTCCCAATGGTCCTGTTATGTGCTGGGTCCAATTTAGATTTTCGTCTGTTATTACTCCTAGAAATGGTCCAAATGGCTCTGAGCACTATGGGACTTAACATCTGGGGTCATCAGTCCCCTAGAACGTAGAACTACTTAAACATAAGTAACCTAAGGACGTCAGACACATCCATGCCCGAGGCGGGATTTGAACCTGCTACCGTATCGGTCTCGTGGTTCCAGACTGTAGCGCCTAGAACCGCTCGCCTCAGAGCTATTTGAACCATTTTTGTTATTTCGCGGCGACCGAACCCAGTTCCCCCTGAGCAGCCATAGCGTACGGATCTCCGTGCCGGCACGTTCACAGGAGCTCAGTCCGTCAGTTCACCTGATGATGGCGACCTGTTTGATCGCCGAAATATTGTGCCCGTTGGACACTATAGACCGGCAGTACACCCGTGGATATTTTGATTTCATTGTGATTGTTTCCTCTATTGTTTATTTGGTGGTCTGTGTACTATTAACATAACCGATTCTTTTTTTTCTTTTTCTAAGGTACGTGAAACTCTGCGTGTCGAAAAATCCAGAACGGATCTCTTCTGGACTGAATTATGAAATCTTTGTGAGAAGAGGTATAGAACAGTTTACCTTGGCTAGGGTTAAACGGAGTGGTCTAGTCAGCCCTCTGATGTACGTAGAACTAAACATTATAAATTTCCTTCTCATGCCATCTACACTATAATATTGATACTAGGATCCAAACTACTGATAATGTCGAACATCGGAGGAGTGGTACTCAAGCGTCAACTTTACGTTACAATATCTCCGGATGTAATTAACACTTTACAATGGAACAAACGGCACTGATTGTTTATATGCTCAGATGTGCTAACAAAACTAACGTGGTTCCATTTAAAAAACGTAGGTTTGTGTAAAAAAACATACTTCCGTGCATTTTTGTATGGTTTGTATTAAACAATTACACTAGCTCCTCTCCTCACGCTCGGTCTGTGGAATCGGTTCGTCAGCATTTGATGTGGTTTACGAAATATATCCATCGGTAACGCAGTACGTTTTCCTCGATGGTGAGTGTTCATCGGAGGTGAGGGTATCATCTGGAGTGCCCCAGGGAAGTGTGGTAGGTCAGCTGTTGTTTTCTATCTACGTAAATGATCTTTTGGGTATGGTGGATAGTTAGAAGTTGATATTTGTCCCATTTAGGATTAAAGGTGGTACGGTAAATAGGTATGTGAATAATGTTCGCAGTTCATCAAAAGTTCCCTGTGCCTGACTTATGGGGCTGTGAGAAATATCCCCTTGGAAATATCTGGGTGGTGCTGAGCGCTCCGTGCGATGTTGCGCGACAGCAACTTGCCGGAGCCACCATTTAGCAGGCGCGGCGCGCTGGCGGATGCTGGCGGCTGAATCGCCGCGTCCGCATCGTAATTCAGCGGCGTCGCCCACCCACGCTGCGCCATTGGTGAGCGGCGAGGCGGCGAGGGCCGCAGTGGGCGGGGGGACGCACCCTGCTGCCGTGGAGGCGGGCGCGCGTGCCTTATGGCACTCCCAGGCCAGGCCGGGAACGGCCGCAGCCCGCCCGTGCAACTGCTGCATCGACAGGCCGCGAGGCAAGGCTTCACGGCGCCATGTCGCCTTCATACGACGCATAGCGAACCTAAATACTTACTGCCGGGAATCAGTATTCACTTAAATAGGAGGGGCGTCCAATAAATACCTCAACACAATTTTTTCCTCAGACAATTTCCAAAAATGCGTAATTTGTTGTGGGAAGTGCTGGGGTGTTTCCGCTTCAACCAACTTAGTTTCACGAAGTTCCGATAGCTGGTGGCGCTATACGTAGCCTTGGCGTCTGCAACGGAGGTGCGTTCCTAGCGGAATGCTGCTTTCAGGCGGAAAACCACAGCTAAGATACGAGCACATGGGAGTGGTTCACAAGAATGTGAGTGGCTCGAAGTCTTCTTAAGTAATAGAACCCAGTACGTTGTCCTCGATGGTGAGTGTTCATCAGAGGTGAGGGTATCATCTGGAGCGCCCCAGGGAAGTGTGGTAGGTCCGCTGTTGTTTTCTGTCTACATAAATGTTCTTTTGGATACGGTGGATAGCAATGTGCGGCTGTTTGCTGACGATGCTGTGGTGTACGGGAAGGTGTCGTCGTTGAGTGACTGTAGGAGGATACAAGATGACTTGGACAGGATTTCTGGTTGGTGTAAAAAATGGCAGCTAACTCTAAATATAGATAAATGTAAATTAATGCACATGAATAGCAAAAAGAATCCTGTAATGTTTGACTACTCCATTAGTAGTGTAGCGCTTGACACAGTCACGTCGATTAAATATTTGGGCGTAACATTGCAGAGCGATATGAAGTGGGACAAGCATGTAATGGCAGCTGTGAGGAAGGCGGATAGTCGTCTTCGGTTCATTGGTAGAATTTTGGAAAGATGTGGTTCATCTGTAAAGGAGACCGCTTATAAAACACTAATACGACCTATTCTTGAGTACTGCTCGAGCGTCTGGAAACCCTATCAGTTCGGATTGAGGGAGGACACAGAAGCAACTTAGAGGCGCTAGATTTGTTACTGGTAGGTTTGATCATCACGCGAGTGTTACGCAAATGCTTCAGCAACACGGGTGCGAGTCTCTAGAGGAAAGGAGGCATTCTTTTCGTGAATCGCTACTGAGGAAATTTAGAGAACCAGCATCTGAGGCTGACTGCGATACAATTTTACTGACGCCAACTTACATTTCTCGGAAACACCACAAAGATAAGATAAGAGACATTAGGGCTCGTACAGAGGCATAGAGGCAGTCATTTTTCCCTCGTTCTGTTTGGGAGTGGAACAGGGAGAGAAGATGCTAGTTGTGGTACGAGGTACCCTCCGCCACGCACCGTATGGTGGATTGCGGGGTATGTATGTATATGTAGATGTAGAGAGCATTGCAGGTATTTGTAGGCTCTTGTAAATTGTCTACCTGGCAGTGAACAAAAGCACGTTGAGTCCTTGGGCGAGGTGTCTGTCACCATCGCAACCGGGTGGCACAAACTCTCCCATCACCCGCGTGTCGGCCTTCCTCACGCGGCTGTGACTCTTGTAGTACTGGAACGTGCGAATACCCTCATTCGAGGTGCTCGACGGATCACAAACACCTCGCTGCGCAACTGGACGTCACTGTTGGTAGTGCTGACACATTCACCCACCACACGGAGTACTCAACGCTCCCTCGCCTCCTAACAGGAGACCACACAGAGCAACGAAGGACTCGCTTGCGCGTTACGAGGCTGATAGTGACAGTTTTTCATCGAATACCGCCATTTCAAACTCGAAACAAAACTGCAGTCTATCGAGTGGCGCCGCACCACCTCTTCTCCGAAGAAAAAGTTCAAACCCGTACTCTCAACTCAACTGGTAAGGCCATGAACACAATCTTCTACAACTGAAGGGGTTATTCTGTTTCATGTCCTCTCTTGAAGTGTACTGTGGTGCCATCGAGAAATTTAAGGAACGATTTCAACGTGTTCTTCTCCAGAAACACGCGAACGAACTTCTCCTTCTCCACACGACGCAAGAGATCACGCAAATCTGCCCACCTGGGAGGAGCTCACAAAACTTAATTTGACTGTTGCTTTCTTATCCACCATACAGCTCGGGTCTCTAACCTTCCGAAGTCCACTGGCTCAGTGATGGATACGCTCCGCGGAAAGCTGTACTGGAAGATGGGAAGGTTACTGATGCAGCAAGACGTTGGCTCCGACGTCGTCCAGGAGAGTGGAATCATGAGGACATATAGGCCCTACCGGGTTGGTGCCGTAACGCCATCGTATTGAATGGAGATTCGTAGCCAAAAGAGTGGCGGAATAACATGGTGTATTGGAATCCTGAACAAAACCAACCTGGTTACGGAACAAAATCTGTTGCATTACTTACCGAACACATCTGGTGTATGAATAGTGACACACCAGTAAATATACCTGCAACTAAAACGTCTAAAGCACATCCGCTCACGCTAGTGCTCCACAGAGCAGCAAATTTTCTCTTGGCTTCTCCCATCCAAACATTAATAGCCAAATTGTAGGGCACTACCAATTTTAAACTGTTGTTGTGGTCTTCAGTCCTGAGACTGGTTTGATGCAGCTCTCCATGCTACTCTATCCTGTGCAAGCTTCTTCATCTCCCAATACCTACTGCAACCTACATCCTTCTGAATCTGCTTAGTGTAGTCATCTCTTGGTCTCCATCTACGATTTTTACCCTACACGCTGCTCTCCAATACTAAATTGGTGATCCCTTGATGCCTCAGAAGATGTCCTACCAACCGATCTCTTCTTCTGGTCAAGTTGTGCCACAAACTTCTCTTTTCCCCAATCCTATTCAACACTTCCTCATTAGTTATGTGATCTACCCATCTAATCTTCAGCATTCTTCTGTAGCACCACACTTCGAAAGCTTCTATTCTCTTCTTGTCCAAACTATTTCTCGTCCACGTTTCACTTCCATACATGGCTACACTCCATACAAATACTTTCAGAAATGTCTTCCTGACACTTAAATCTATACTCAATGTTAACAAAATTCTCTTCTTCAGAAACGCTTTCCTTGCCATTGCCAGTCTACATTTTATATCCTCTCTACTTCGACCATCATCAGTTATTTTGCTCCCCACATAGCAAAACTCCTTTACCACTTTAAGTGTCTCATTTCCCAATCTAATTCCCTTAGCATCACCCGACTTATTCGACTACATTCCATTACCCTCGTTTTGATTTTGGTGATGTTCATCTTATATCGTCCTTTCAAGACACTATCCATTCCGTTCAACTGCTCTTCCAAGTCCTTTTCTCTCTCTGACAGAATTACGATGTCATCGGCGAATCTCAAAATTTTTATTTCTTCTCCATGGATTTTAATACCTACTCTGAATTTTTCTTTTGTTTCCTTTACTGCTTGCTCAATATACAGATTGAATAACATCGGGGAGAGACTACAACCCTGTCTCACTCCCTTTCCAACCACTGCTTCTCTTTCGTGTCCCTCGACTCTTATAACTGCTATCTCGTTTCGGTACAAATTATAAATAGCCTTTCGCTCCCTGTATTTTACCCCTGCCACCTTCAGAATTTGAAAGAGAGTATTCCAGTCAACATTGTCAAAAGCTTTCTCCAAGTCTACAAATGCTAGAAACGTAGATTTGCCCTTCCTTAATCTAGCTTCTGAGATAAGTCGTAAGGTCAGTATTGCCTCACGTGTTCCAGTATTTCTCCGGAATCCAAACTGATCTTCCCAGAGGTCGGCTTCTACTAGTTTTTCCATTCGTTTGTAAAGAAATCGCGATAGTATTTTGCAGCTGTGACTTATTAAACTGATAGTTCGGTAATTTTCACATCTGTCAACACCTACGTTCTTTGGGATTGGAATTATTATATTCTTCTTGAAGTCTGAGGGTATTTCGCCTGTCTAATACATCTTGCTCACCAGACGGTAGAGTTTTGTCATGACTGGCTCTCCCAAGGCCGTCAGTAGTTCTAATGGAATGTTATCTACTCCGGGGGCCTTGTTTCGACTCAGGTCTTTCAGTGCTCTGTCAAACTCTTCACGCAGTATCGTATCTCCCATTTCTTCTTCATCTACATCCTCTTCCATTTCCATAATATTGTCCTCAAGTTTATCACTCTTGTATAGACCCTCTATATACTCATTCCACCTTTCTGGTTTCCCTTCTTTGCTTAGAACTGGGTATCCATCTGAGCTCTTGATGTTCATACAAGTGGTTCTGTTATCTCCAAAGGTCTCTTAAATTTTCCTGTAGGCAGTATCTATCTTACCCCTAGTGAGATAAGCCTCTACATCCTTACAATTGTCCTCTAGCCATCCCTGATTAGTCATTTTGCACTTCCTGTCGATCTCATTTTTGAGACGTCTGTATTCCTTTTTGCCTACTTCATTTACTGCATTTGTGTATTTTCTCCTTTCATCAATTAAATTCAATATTTCTTCTGTTACCCAAGGATTTCTATTAGCCCTCGTCTTTTTACCTACTTGATCCTCTGCTGCCTTCACTACTTCATCCCTCAAAGCTACCCATTTTTCTTCTACTGTATTTTTTCCCCCATTCCTGTCAATTGCTCCCTTATGCTCTCCCTGAAATTAAAATGTGAAATTTGCGAAATGAAGCCCCTCTTGTTGTTGAAATGATTTCCAAACGTATCTGCTCTGCTTGTATTCATTTTCCTTGCAGCGTCACGTGACTGATATCTCACCAGGCGAAATCTAAACTCTTGGTTGACAGTGGACGTAATGTTACGGCTCATTAATGTACAATAAACAAGGTGAGTGCAAAGCATTTATTTTTGTGTGGGCTCCGTCATTTTTATTGTTAGAGTTAAATAACACAAAGTCGCAGAAGCAAATACGAAGGTATCCGACTAGTTAACAACTGTCGGGATTGATAAATTGGTTTCTTTTTCAGTTGCTGACAGGGGAAAATTGCGATACTGTCACGTGACAGCATATATTTTGTATGAAATGTGTTATACTGTATACCAAGAGAACCGAGTTTAATGCTAAATGCCGTTTCGGTACGAATTGAGACTTTATCTCATGTGTAAAACACAGTTGTCACCTAAATAGATGACCCTTTGGAACACCGCTGCTTGTCAACGTCGCAGACGTCTGTTATGAAACAGACTGAACAGAGGGCCGGTTTGAACAACGTCTTGGAAGGATTAAACTATAGCGCCGTTCAAGAGGACCAGCAATCGTATGATTAGAGGAACCAATGAAAATTGAAATCAAGATGAGTGGGAGAATCCCATTCTTCCTGAATACCAGTCCCATTTCTTAACAACGTCTCCTCCTTCCATGAGCGAACTCATCAATAACACCTCTTAAGCGAGCCGCTAGTATTACCTCAAAAACAGACACTGAAGGAAAATAGAACGACGATTCCGTAGAGGGGCATCGTTCTGTTTTACTAATGACTATGAGTGAAGGCTGAGGATAACACACTAGAGCAATAACAGACTCCATCTCTGAAGTGGAACGCTAGTCTCGGGTTCAAACCATATATTTCTGTTTTTAAAAAATTTTGCAAGCAGAAAGTGTATCAGCAAAGGTGAACCCAGGTTGGCGATTGTACCCAAAATGACAAATTTAATTCTGTTGTAAAACTCAACAATCGTTTTGGTCGATATTATTGTGTAATAAATGTTCTGAGACCATTTGACAGCGAAGGAAACAGCTTGTCCAGCATGAACTACAAGTCTTACTACGAAAACGTGGAATGTAGGCTGTGAAAATCCTAATATGATGATTGTTGTTGTTGTTGTTGTTGTTGTTATTGTTGTGGTCTTCAGTCCTGAGACTGGTTTGATGCAGCTCTCCATGCTACTCTATCCTGTGCAAGCTTCTTCATCGACCAGTACCTACTGCAGCCTACATCCTTCTGAATTTGCTGAAGTGTATTCATCTCTTGGTCTTCTTCTATGATTCTTACCCTCCACGCTGCCCTCCAGTACTTAATTGGTACAGCCCGTAAATATCCCAGCTCTCTTGTGTTTCGATCGACTCATATAAACATGGTAGGGGCTGATAGCGTCCAAGCTTTAATATCATAGTCAAGGTGTTCTTCACTGCGTAACTGTGTGATCGGAAGCTGAACTCAGAGCAGAAAATCTAGGAATTGATAGTTTTACCATTTAAGTAACAACTTATCAGGGATTCCTTTGTTGGGAATTTTTTGATGCAGCTTTTTCAGTGCTTCCGATCAGTGATTGTAAAATGTTCCATGAAATGAATAATTGCAATCACTAAGCCTCATAAATGTAACTGGAACAAGCATTTGGGTAGTAAAGAATCATCAATTAAAATTTTCGGTCCTATATTTTTAGGTACTGTAGAAATATTTTTTAAAAATATACTGCTGTGACATTTTGAAATATAATGTGGTTTGACTGAATTACTTCTTTCAACAGCGAGTGATTCAGTGGGAGATGTAGTCACGTTCGATGATCCGGTTTTCACTCACAGCCATCTTGTGTTTCAGCATATCTGGTTGTAACTATCAAATCGCTGTGTGTCGCATCCTTTAATTTTTTATTAGCTAATTTGCTTCTAGTGACACGTGTAAAAAGTTTTTGACTGTAGTTAGAAAATTATTGCGTATAGACACGCCATTGTACTCGTCATTCCAGCTTGCACAATGTTTCGTTTTACCTAACAGAGAAACTCGGAGAAAAGGAAACACCTGCGGCATTAAACTGCAGTTCAAAGCACTTGTAAGGACCACTAAGTAGTAAATGAATGAAAGTGATAGAAAATACAGGTCTGAAATATTGTCAATTTGGTAACGTTCCATTCGTGCCAGCGAAGTCATGTGGGTTGCCGCTCGAATCGTTTCAAGGCGCTGTCTGAAACCCACAGTTGCGCCGCGTTATATTTATTTCTCTCTTGCTAACTGTACAAAGTAAATGACAAGCCAATGACAAAGCACGCTTGCAAGTGTTACTTATTAGCTACGTCAACTGAATATGTTGTCCCGAAGAACTTGAAGTATTTTTTTTTAACAGCTACCGCCCCCAAAGAGTCCAAGTACCTATCACACTTGTTTTGTTTATAGGCTCTTCCGTTTTGTAATAAAGATGAAGTTTCCATAGGTAAATCATACAAACTGGTGTTACCCCTAGAGAAAAAATTAGTGCTAGCTATGTGTCATCGTTTCCAGCTTTTGTGTAACCCAGAAGCCTTCAGAGTGTACTTTAAGAGATTGTACATTAAAGACATTTCTGTTTCGGTTACCAAGTACTTTGAAACACTGCAGTTATGTATTACTCAGTATTTGATGACACTCGTTCACTAAAGTAGGGATTGTAGATTATTGTCAAAGTTTTTCGAAAGTAGCAAAAAAATTAATAAATATATTTAATAAAGAAAATAGACACAGGGAACCATGAGATACTCTGGGACAGCAAAGAGGGGCACCAGGTAGCAAAGTTTGGAACCACTGGCGTAGACGTTTAGGAGAACTCGGGACAGAAATGGATAGCAGGGCGCTACGGCATTGCGCTGTTTCCTAGACTGGAGAATGTTGCAACATATTGTAGTGATATGTAGGAGATGCCTGTCAATGAAAGGGAGGGTACGACAGTAATTTTGACATTGTTTGGAGTGCGACTGGTAAGTGAACGGTTCTCCTTCACATTTCCAGTTGTGTTTTCATACGTACCGATGAATTTAACGGCAAGATAATACATTAATTCTTAACTGCACATCCGAAAATGGAATGTGATGTTAAAATGTATGTCATTTGCTATTCGTTAGTTACATCAAGTAGTTAAATCAAGCAGTTATCATGCCGGCGCTGTGGCCGAGCAGTTCTAGGCGCTTCTCCGGAACAGCGCTGCAGCTACGATCGCAGGTTCGAATCTTGCCTCGGGTATGGATGTGTGTGATGTCCTTAGGTTAGTTAGGTTTAAGTAGCTCTAAGTCTAGGGGACTGATGGCCTCAGATATTAAGTCCCATAGTGCTGAGATCCATTTGGACCATTCAGTTAATATGTTTCATAAAATTTGTTAACCTGAAACGCTGTCTTGGGGCGGAAAGGGATGGAGCAGGATGGGATAGTGACCCCTCCTGCCCCTCGATTTCTTCATGTGAGTAGATTTCAAACTATGTATTTCTTTACTCCTCTTGCTTTTTCAGATGTTGGGAACTTACATTAGAAAAACTGATAGGCAGCAAGTCGATTTTAAAACAGTGGAAATGGTAATTTCAGCCTTTTATCTTACGAAATGAGAATTTTAAAATTATCTAAGGAGTTTAACGTCCCCAAGCCATCGCTGGAAAGATACGTTCATAAACCTAAGAATAATCCCAATTGCAGAAGTGACAAATCAGACGGAAAATTTAAAACTGCGTTCACTGCAGAACAAAAAGACATGCTGGAAGCGTATCTGAAGTCAATGGAGAGCAAACTTCTTAGTCTTAACGATAAAACGTCCTTAGGTTATTAGCCCACCAGCTAGCAGAAAGAAATGGCTTACTACAAAGATTTTACGGAGAAATTTGTCTAGCTGGGCAGGACTGGGTTGTAGAACTTGTTACTGGGGATCCTGTTTCGTCTACTTGCAAACCAGAAAATACATGTGTTACACGAGTGATTGGATTCAATCAAGTAACAAGTATAGAAACAGTAACTTGGTTTTTGAAAAGTGCAATAGAATGTTTTCTTATTCTTAACGACTTTTTTGAAGATTTAAGCGATTTTCAAGTAAGGTACGTTATGTTATACTACAAATCGACTTCGTATATCTTTAAGAAATGTTTTGTTGTGTTCCTTTATTTTACAAAAATCGTTAAGCATTACGTATCCCTTTCAACCCATAGTTCCCCTATTAGTCGACAGCCGGTATCCGAAACACTTCTTGACGCTATTTACCAAAGAATAAAGTAATTTCTGGTTCATACTCTTACTTCTAATGACGTTTTCTGAAAGCTTCGATTAGTTTTATGTTGAAAGTGATTCGCAGGTGAGATTCTCTTCGTTTCAACCATGGTCGTCAAAACATAACCAGTAATAGTACTAAATGTCTCAGTCTATACCCCTTTGAGTGCCAGTTTCTGCAGAGTAGGAGTTTCTTTGGACGACGTCTGCTACATATAAATTTCCCAAAGAGTGAGTGAGATCCGTAACTCATTCTGCGGCCGCTGCTACAGTCTGGGCAACAAGTTTACGTCTCGTCAATAAATTTCGGGCAGTACGACCATAAGAGTCAGTAAGTGGCGGACATCAGCTTGTTGTGACTGGGACGGCAGTGCGGCCGTCTCATCTCATGGTCGTTCGTCTGCCGAGCTTCCCATTAGACGGGACGCGCGCGCTGATCTGCATACCGCATATAAAAGCACTTAGGCCGTTCCAATTTATGGCGGTGCGTCGCAGCGGACCTGTAATAACGGTGGCGGGACCACCCCGCGTCCCAGACTCGGGTCGATTATTTATCGGATGTAACTCGACGAGGACGCAAAAATTCGGCTCTGAAAGATTGCATTTTGATGCCACTTCCGTCTGGAAGGCGTTCTGTGGCGCAGATTAAAATGATTTACTGGGCCTATGTGTTTCGCCGTTAGTACGGTAGGTTCCCACTCGCACGGGATTAAAAGCTTGTCAGGCGGGAGGAACCAAATTCATTACCGACACACTTCTTCCTTTTATCCTCGCTGAAATCTATGTTTATAGGGTCTTCTTCACGGTGCTGACCCGTAATAAACTGGACTGCTCCATCGCCTCTGCACCAGATTTGGAGCGAAGTAGCATATTAAAGCGGCGTTTCCGTCCGAATTTAATTGTGGCAGTGTGTTATTTATGATGTACGGCGTGGCCTGCTTAACAGTGACGTCTTCGAGCAACTAAATTCGCGGTAATGTAAAGCATCCGTTGGCGTCAGTGAAAGGTTACTCTCGATTAGTGGCCAGTAGCTGTAATTAACATGCAAAGTTCTAAATAACTGTGATGTAGTGTCAGCTAATGTTGATACTTCCCCGCTGATCCTTCCTAATACGCGTATAATTATTTAAATTGATCCGACCGCCAGCCGGTTGACGTACGAGATTCAAATGAAAGTAATTATAAGCTCCGCTAGAAGAAAAACAGTGGCAGCTTAAGCTATTTCGTGCAATATTTTATCAGAAGGCGAGTGTTAAAGTCCCTTAAATATTTAAAAGAGAGCAACCTGCCTATCTGTCCTTTTCCCAGGTTACTCTTCATACCACAATTTTTAGAGAAGGAACTTTAACAGGCGAGTTAAAGTTAAGACAGGTTTACGGAAGGACAGTCCTGCTTAGTACAATAAATTTACGAGTTTAAAATCTAGCCACTCTATACTATGCATCAGAAGAGACACACAGCGTACTTGATATCGCTGATATTATTGATTAGAAACAGTAATCCGAAAGCCAGAAGTGGAACATAAAATAAAAGGCTATGCAGTGGACATCGTGGAAAATCATCATGAAGAAAATTCTGCGACCATTTCGTGTATCCTACTTGAGAAATAGTTAGTTTTTAATACAATGATTCCCTTTTCTGTGAAAGCTTCTTCGAGAGCGTGAACTTTTCAACATGCTGTAATTTCACAGTATTACCCCATTCAGTTGGTCAAAAATACAGGTCAAAAACGTGGTGACGAAATTTACGACGCCTTCGTGGTATCAAGGTCCAGTGACATCAGTCGGAAAAGACCGAGAAGGCCGTGCAGTACTATACAACACGCTTATTCGTCATCGGTCTTCAGACTAGTTTGGTACAGCACGCCACAAATTTCTTTCCTGCATTTCAGAGTAGCCCTTATACGCAACGTGTGCTTTTCTTGGATATATTCCCATCTCTGTCGTCCTCAATAGCTTTTACCCTACCCTTCTGGTACCATAAAAGTTATTTCCTAAGGCCTTAGAAATGTCCTATCATTCTGTCCCTTCGTCTTGTCAGTGTTTCCCGTATGTCCCTCTCCTCGCTGACTCTACTCGGATTTCCACATTTCTTGAATGATCAGTACACTTAATTCTCAATATCCTTCTATAGCAACACATCTCAAACGTTTCGATTCTCTTCCTTTCCTGTTTTCCCACAGTCCATGATTCGCTGCCGTAGAATGCTGTGCTCCAAACGTACACTATCAGTAATTTCTTCGGCAAATCAAGTCCGATATTTGATACTAGTAGATTTTTTGACCATAACTGTCTTCCTTGCACGTCACAGTCTGCTTTTTATGTCCTCTTTGTTTCGTCCGTCATACCTTATTTTGCTTCTACCTCGTGGTAACCAATTTTGATGTTAAGTTTACCGTTCACCTCATTTCCGTTACTTCTCGTTACTTTTGTCTTTCTTCGATTTACTCTCAGTCCACACTCTGTACTCGTTATACTGTTCATTCCATTCAGTAGATCCTGTAATTCTTCACTTTCAATAACTTGATGTTCCCTCCATTCATCGTCGCTCACACTCCTTCCATCAATTCCGCGAATTTCTGACATTCTACGCATGTGGGAATCGGATCACTTGTGCACCTGTGCACGAAGATCTTTAATGCGAGTGTCTTCCATGGCTCTGCAGTGATCTTCGGCTGCCAGGAGCGGACAAGATAATTGGCTTCCAACTTCTGTTCCATCTGCAGCAGCCGGTGTGCAGATCCACAAAATGCTGTGCACAGGCAAGTGGCTGCCACAAAGCTCATTTTCTTGTTATCCATCGTTCATATAGCAATACAATTATAATTCAGAGGAATTGTCTTTAGTCTGTACAGGATGAGCAAAATAAAAGTATGCCAGGCATTTTATGTATGTTAATTGGGGAACCAGTAAGGCCATGTTCGGTAACAGAGGGATAAACCAATGTGGATCGATGCGTCCTGGGCTAAAGATTATATTGTTCTAGTGCCACGAATTATTTTGGATGCTGTAGGCGCTTCACTTCGCACTTGTAGAGGCTATAATTTGGGTGTTTTTGCTGATTTTTTTTTTCGAAATGAAGGATCACATGGCCAGTGCTCTCGTTTTTTTAACTGAGCTTTGACCAGTGCCAAATTTTGTGCTTCAGTACTTGTCCGTTCAAATGTTCAGAGACAGAATTTTTCTTACAATTAAATTTTCTACACGTTGATAATTACTGGCTGGGACAGCCAATCCTCATGGTTAGCTTGGATATGTGACGAATGTGTATACGTTGAGCATTAGAATTTGCAGGCGTATAATGCACGTCCAGAAACTACACACTGTGTGCCTAATCCTGTTCGAACGTAGTGCCCAGACTGTCCACGTTTGATAATACGCGATTAGTTCAGGCACGCACATAGTTCAGGTACATAAGGCACAAAGATTCTTAGCTGAACGTGCGAATTGCCTAAATACAGCAGCCACTGTACGCACACCGTAACTTTCTTGCTTAGCACATTTACTCCTGTGAAACTGTACGAGATTACTAAACTGCACGAAAAAATTATGCGACACTTTTTTAAAACCCCGTAATTTTCCCTCACTCCATTGCAGAAGTTCATAATTTGGCTCGGAAGTGCCTACAGCCTTCCTCTGTAATGGTGAAAAAGCATGGTGCTCTGAGACTGTGTCATCAAATGCTTCAAATGGCTCTGAGCACTATGGGACTCAACTTCTGAGGTCATTAGTCCCCTAGAACTTAGAACTACTTAAACCTAACTAACCTAAGGACATCACACACATCCTTGCCCGAGGCAGGATTCGAACTTGCGACCGTAGCGGTCTCGCAGTTCCAGACTGCAGCGCCTAGAACCGCACGGCCAATTCGGTCGGCTGCGTCATCAAACACATAGTCGTTTCAAACAGAAAGGTTTGTGCGCACGTAAAAGAAAGAAAGAGCTCAGACGTTTATCTGATGTGGAAGATGGGTTAATGATTTCACATTGGCACCACGTTTCACCACAAGTCTGTCCAACGATACCGTGCCACGCGAAGGTCGTCACGGAACGTCCTACCCACATTTCACCCCTTCTCTTGGCGCCTCTGCGGCGCAGATGAGAACAGCGTCACGTACCATTCATGACTTTCTCGTGAGTGCTCGAGGGATAAAACAAATAAAAAAAGGACACGAAAAGGCCTCAAGATGTGTTCGGGTGGTCGTTCTCTCAAACGAAAGTTTGCAGTGCCTTGTGCAACAGTGGCCGTCGTGACCGAGCGGTTCTAGGCGCTACAGTCTGGAGCCGCGCGATCGCTACGGTCACAGGTTCGAATCCTGCCTCGGGCATGGATGTGTGTGATGTCCTTAGGTTAGATAGGTTTAAGTAGTTGTAATTTCTAGGGGACTGATGACCTCAGAAGTTAAGTCCCATACTGCTAAGAGCCATTTGAACCATTTGATGTGCATCAGGACAATGTTCTAGGCAATTTTTGTCATAGCTGACACCCACGATTCAAGCCTTATCCAAGGACATCATAAGGCTGCAAACCCACAGAATGTGATCTCACCCATTTGGAGAGTAGCCTAATCACAGTTGTTGCTCTGGTACACAATGTGGAACCACTAAGGACTATTTAAAACCATTCGACTAAATTTGAGCGTGATCCAAAGCAGAAAGGGGTTTTGATGCTTTTTCAGTGCTCTTTTTCTTGGTTCTGCGTCGTTATGGTGGAAAAATTCGGCGCTTTAAAAAACTGACTTTGGTTTTTGTTGCACAGTTTAGTCGAGGTGGGTTGGGGCGATTCCTCATCTTCCAACACGTAGCGTACTTCCGTAGCTGCTTTGTGCCGCCTTAATCGACAATGTACTTTGGGCTGTTCTCCTACATGAATGTCAACGACAGACAATCTATGAACCATCTCTGACGGTAATAAACAGAAGAGCCAAAGAAACTGGTACAGGCAAGCGTATTCAAACAGAGAAATATGTAAACAGGCAGAACATGGCGTTGAGGTCGGCGACGCCTATAAAAGACAACAAGTGTCTGGCGCAGTTGTGAGATTGGTTACTGCTGCTACAATGGCAGGTTATCAAGATTTAAGTAAGTTTGAAAGTGTGTTATAGCAGGTGCACGAGCGATAGGACACAGCATCTCCAAGCTAGCGATGAAGTGGGGATTTTCCTGTACGATCATTTCACGAGTGTACCGCGAATATCAGGAATCCGGTAAAACATCAAATCTCCGACATCGCTGCGCCTGGGAAAAGGTCGTGCAAAAACGGGACCAACGACGGCTGATGAAAATCTTTCGAAGTGACAGAAGTGCAACCCTTCCGCAAGTCGCTGCAGATTTCAATGCTGGGCCGTCAACAAGTGTCAGTGTGAACCATTCAACGAAACATCGACTTTTGGAACCGAAGGCCCAGTCGTGTATCCCTGATGACTGCAAGACACCAAGCTTTAACCCTCGCCTGGGCCCGTCAACACCGCCATTGGACTGTTGATGACTGGAAACATGTTGCCTGGTCGGATGAGTCTCGTTTCAAATTGTATCGAGCGGATGGACGTGTACGGGTATGGAGACAACCTCAGGAATTCATGGGCCCTGCATGTCAGCAAGAGACTCTTCAAGCTGGTGGAGGCTCTGTAATGGTGTGGGGCGTGTGCAGTTGGAGTCATATGGGACCCCTGATACGTCTATATACGTCTCTGACAAGTAAGCATCATGTATGATCACCTGCATCCATTCATGTCCATTGTGGATTCCGGCGGACTTGGGCAATTCCAGCAGGACAATATGACACCCCGCACCTCCAGAAGTGCTGCAAAGTCGTTCCAAAATCACTCTTCTGAGATTAAACGCTTCCGCTGGCCACCAAACTCCCCAGACATGAAAGTCCTGTTCAGAAGAGATCTCCACCCCTTCGTACTCTTACGGATTTACCTAAAGCCTTGCGGGATTCATGGCGTAATTTCGCTCCAGCACTGCCTCAGACGTTAGTCGAGTCCATGGCACGTCGTGTTGCGGCAAGTACACTTCCCCAGTTTGGATGTTCTACGGGATATGAACATCAATGAGAGGCTTCAGCTGCGTATGGCATACCTAAAATTTGTTTTCTTTGTTCCTCGTCGAACTGTGGCCGTTACCAAAGCTAGTTACACGGCATTAACCGCGCGGAGTGGCCGTGAGGTTTGATACGCCATGTCTCAGAAGGCGCGGCCCCTCCCACCGGAGGTTCGAGTCCTATTTCGGGCATGGGTGTGTGTGTTTGTCTTAGCATAAGCTAGTTTTAGTTACTTTAAGTAGTGTGTAAATCTAGCGACTGATGACATCAGCAGTTGGTACCTTACGAATTCACACACATTTGAAAATTTTTTTGAACGCGATATTACCTTCATGTCTTTAGCGGGTGAATAAGTTTTTCTCTAGCATATTTATGAGCAGTATTCTCTGCTATTCCATCCATTTCAGTGTTTAGAACTCCACAGATAGCTTATGCAGACTCCTTTGCAAAGAGAACAGCTTTCAGTTACGTTTTGAAACCCAGTTTGTCACTAATAATCTTGCAGTTTATAGTCCCTTTGTGTGCATTTCTACGTCTACATCTATACTATTACTCTGTAATTCACGATTAAGTGCCAGGCAGAGGGTTCATGGAACCACTTTTCAGCTACTTGTCTACCGTTCCACTCACGAAGAGCACGCAGGAAAAACGAGCACTTCAGTCTTTCATTGCGAGCTCTGATTTCTCTTATTTTATTGTGATTTTCGTCTCTCCCTACGAAGATGGGCACCAACAAAATATTTTCACCCTTTAGGAGAAAGTTGGTGATTGAAATTTCATGAGAAGATCCTGATGCAGCAAAAAATGCCTTTGTTTTATTTACTGCCACTTCAATGCATGTATCATATCCGTGGCACTCTCTCCTGTTTGAAGATAATACAAAACGAACTGCCCTTCTTTGAACTTTTTCGATTTCTTCCAACAATCCTATCTGAAGCGGATCCCACACCGCACAGCAAAACACCATAATCTGGCATAGTGTAAGAACACTTAGAAAATGTAACAGGTCTACTAAAGGGATTAAGTGTTCTGCCAATAAATTACAGTCTTTGGTTTGGTTTCCCCTTTTCCTTGAGCAAATCTTAGATCTTACATTTTAGGCCTGTCCCTCTAACTATTTTTAGACTAACGACTCATGTCGTTATACACTAAGACCAACAACAAGACGAACCACGCAGGAATTATCCGAATGGAACGGAAATTGGTAGATGTTATGTACATGTATAGACAAGCAAATTATTTCAGTTTGAAAAAAAATTGAATGATTTATTCAAGAGAAAGGATTTCACAAATTGAGCAAGTTCATAACATGTTGGTCCACATCTAGCCCTTATGCAAGCAGTTATTCGACTAGATATTGGCCGACAAAGTTATTGGATGTCTTCCTGAAGGATATTGTGCCAAATTAAGTCCAACTGGTGCGTTAGATCATCACGACCCAGAGCTGGTCGGGGGGCCCTGACCATAATGCTTCAAACGCTCTCAATTGGGGAGATATGCGGCGTCTTCGTTGCCCAAGGTAGGATTTGGCAGTAGAAGCTCTCGCTGTGTGCAGGTGCGCGTTATCTTACTGAAAGGTAAGATAGGCAACAAAAAGGGGCGTAGAATATCATCGACGCACCGCTGTGCTGCAAGGGTACCACTGATTATTATACACCTCATTATGCTTCTTTTCTAGTCGACTATTTGCAGAATGTCGTCAGTCCTTACTAGATCATTTGATATTTCTACCTAATCGGTAGACCCTCCTGTAAAGAGGCTGGAAGGAAGATTATGCTTAACGTCCCATCGACAGCTAAGTCATTCGAGATGGTGCACATGCTAGGTTTAGGAAAGGATGGGGAAGGAAATCAGCGGTGACCTTTTTTAAGGGAACCATCACGGCATTTACGTGAACTGATTCAGGGAAATCATAGAACTCCTAAATCTGAGGCCGGACGAAGATTTGAACCGTCATCGTAGTGAATGCGAGACCGTCGTGATAAAACCTCCTGTAACGTTACTTATACTCTGCATAGAGAGAAGAATTTTGATGCATATCGGAAAAAGCAGACAATGATAGCTGTTGTCTCTGTAGCCACTAGCGAATACACACTTAAGTAGTCCCTATCGAAGTGGCTATCCTGTATTTTGGGGTAAAGTCAGATCAGAATTTTTAACGAGTGACATAGTTCTAAGAATATAATTAGGAAAGTAGGGAAAGGGGAACATTCTATCAACAAAAGAGAGAGATTACATCTCCTAATGTTATGTATAATAAATGGGACAATAAATTTCAGTCTTCAGGCTTTCCAGGTGGATGTGTTAAATATACCGGATCTGCCGTCAAATCAGTTCGCGTAAATTACACAATATTTCCTCTGTGTATGTATGTTGCGGACACATGAAACACGAACGCTACTATTGTTTCTATAACATATAAATTCCCTACCTGAGTATTCATTTTTGCTATCGAGATGGCTCTCCTAGACATATTTGTGTAAAGGGAAGCCGACGGAACGCTGGAGCATACATAGTGTATACGGCAAACCAAATCATGATCATTTGTATTTGCAAGCTGTCACCAATCTGCACAATGTTCTGGTGCTTTTGAGACTCTTTATCACAGAGCATGCGTGGTGTCCGATACTGATAGCTTGTCAGATGAGCTTCAACATCCCACACAACAGATATTGCGAAACACAAATAAAACGAAAAATCTGAGGCGCCCTCTACCTCGGTGGTATTTCCTCAAAAGTGAGACCGGTCCTCAACAGACGAGACATTCTTTCATCCATGTGCGGAACTGGGGTAAATGTTGCGTCCTGTAGTAGACAATTACGGCTTTAGGAAGCCAGGCGTATTCGAGATTTCGTGTCACTACGGAAAGGTGTATATTGGCGAGGTATATCGCACTGTGCAAGACCGAAGTAACGAACGCCACCGCCATATGCAAGCGGGTTAACCATTCAAATCTCCTAGAGCAGAGCATTGGAAATAACACAGCAACACTGCATGATCTACGAAAAGACGAAGAATAAATTCTCAGATTCGCCCTTCAGTGACTGAGTGATAAAGGATGCCACACGAATTTACACGACCGACTGCCTTGTCAATAGAGAGCTAGGGTATCAACTAAGTACAGCATACAACCTCTCCTTGCTACCACAAGGTGCACAGGGAAACATGTGTATCCTACAACAGCTCGGTCGCAGCAGACTGGAGGACCTACTGAGCTAGGCTGTTGGCCACAACGACCCGCGGCAGAAGCACCGGTGGTTCAAAGCAAGCCGGTAGGAGCTATGGACACACTACCGCCATACGCCAGGCACCAACGCGGCAGCCGACTCCCACACACTTGGGCGGCGACGCCTGTGACGGCCAATTGGGGTTCAATGTCTTCGATCATTCTCTACGCAGTCCCGACTTGGTCTCATCCAATTTTCATCTGTTTCCAGAACTTACGAGGACACCTTCGAGGATTTCACATTGATAGTGATGAAGCTGTGCATGGGGAGAGCCGGCCACGGTAGCCGAGCGGTTCTACGCGCTTCAGTCCTGGCTCAGGCATGGATGTATGTGCCGTCCTTGGGTTACTTAAGTTTAAGCAGTTCTAGGGGATTGATGACCTCCGATGTTAAGTGCCATAGTACTCAGAGCCGTCTGAACCATTTGTGCAAGGGAGGTGAGGTTTTGGATCCATCAGCAAATGTGACATTCAAATGGTTCAAATGGCTCTGAGCACTATGATACTCAACTGCTGTGGTCATTAGTCCCCTAGAACTTAGAACTACTTAAACCTAACTAACCTAAGGACATCACACACATCCATGCCCGAGGCAGGATTCGAACCTGCGACCGTAGCAGTCGCACGGTTCCGGACTGCGCGCCTAGAACCGCGAAACCACCGCCGTCGGCGAGACATTCTACAGTGATGGTATCAACAAACAGATGTCTCATTTGGAGAAATGTGTTCGTCGCCAGAGTGGCTATGTTGAAAAAGGGTTGTGTAGAACTGAAGAATAAATATGAAGAATCTTAATAACGTTCGTTTTCTTTCAAAAGCTTCAAAAGTTGTCACATTAAAAATTCGGAGGCATTACTTTTCAAGACACTGTCACACAACAAGAAATTCGTTAATCAGTTCCAGAGACCCATCTTAAGTCTCAAACATCTATTATGTATATACGCAAATGAATATTTGTACCAAGGTCAGGATTCGAACCCAGGTCTTCTGTTCACGTGGCAGATGCGCTAATCACTACACCATTCTGGAACAATGGCTTTGCATAATTGCTCGGACTACGCTTGCACGCCTCGCTCCTCAATTCAAATTCCCATTCACTCCTCAGTAGGCGGCCGTTGTGGCCGAGCGGTTCTAGGCGCTTCAGTCTGGAACCGCGCGACCGCTACGGTCGCAGGTTCGAATCCTGACTCTGGCATGGATGTGTGTGATGTTCTTAGGTTAGTTAGGTTTAACTAGTTCTAAGTTCTAGGGCACTGATGGCTCTGAACACTATGGGACTTAACTTCTACGGTCATCAGTCCCCTAGAACTTAGAACTACTTAAACCTAACTAAGCTAAGGACATCACACACATCCATGCCCGAGGCAGGATTCGAACCTGCGACCGTAGCCGTCGTGCGGTTCCAGACTATAGCGCCTAGAACCGATAGGCCACCCTGGCCGGCCAGCCACTGATGACCTCTGTTGTTAAATCCCATAGTGGTCGAAGCCATTTGATTCATTTTTACTCTTCAGTCCATTTGGTATTCCCACTAAACTAGAACAGCGTTGCAGAGGCTTTTCAACTGTATAGAAATAGCACCTTATACGGAACGAAAATGACGATCTTGCTTCAGTCTGCTTATATACACTCCTGGAAATGGAAAAAAGAACACATTGACACTGGTGTGTCAGACCCACCATACTTGCTCCGGACACTGCGAGAGGGCTGTACAAGCAATGATCACACGCACGGCACAGCGGACACACCAGGAACCGCGGTGTTGGCCGTCGAATGGCGCTAGCTGCGCTGCATTTGTGCACCGCCGCCGTCAGTGTCAGCCAGTTTGCCGTGGCATACGGAGCTCCATCACAGTCTTTAACACTGGTAGCATGCCGCGACTGCGTGGACGTGAACCGTATGTGCAGTTGACGGACTTTGAGCGAGGGCGTATAGTGGGCATGCGGGAGGCCGGGTGGACGTACCGCCGAATTGCTCAACACGTGGGGCGTGAGGTCTCCACAGTACATCGATGTTGTCGCCAGTGGTCGGCGGAAGGTGCACGTACCCGTCGACCTGGGACCGGACCGCAGCGACGCACCGATGCACGCCAAGACCGTAGGATCCTACGCAGTGCCGTAGGTGACCGCACCGCCACTTCCCAGCAAATTAGGGACACTGTTGCTCCTGGGGTATCGGCGAGGACCATTCGCAACCGTCTCCATGAAGCTGGGCTACGGTCCCGCACACCATTAGGCCGTCTTCCGCTCACGCCCCAACATCGTGCAGCCCGCCTCCAGTGGTGTCGCGACAGGCGTGAATGGAGGGACGAATGGAGACGTGTCGTCTTCAGCGATGAGAGTCGCTTCTGCCTTGGTGCCAATGATGGTCGTATGCGTGTTTGGCGTCGTGCAGGTGAGCGCCACAATCAGGACTGCATACGACCGAGGCACACAGGGCCAACACCCGGCATCATGGTGTGGGGAGCGATCTCCTACACTGGCCGTACACCTCTGGTGATCGTCGAGGGGATACTGAATAGTGCACGGTACATCCAAACCGCCAGCGAACCCATCGTTCTACCATTCCTAGACCGGCAAGGGAACTTGCTGTTCCAACAGGACAATGCACGTCCGCATGTATCCCGTGCCACCCGACGTGCTCTAGAAGGTGTAAGTTAACTACCCTGGCCAGCAAGATCTCCGGATCTGTCCCTCATTGAGCATGTTTGGGACTGGATGAAGCGTCGTCTCACGCGGTCTGCACGTCCAGCATGAACGCTGGTCCAACTGAGGCGCCAGGTGGAAATGGCATGGCAAGCCGTTCCACAGGACTACATCCAGCATCTCTACGATCGTCTCCATGGGAGAATAGCAGCCTGCATTGCTGCGAAAGGTGGATATTCGCTGTACTAGTGCCGACATTGTGCATGCTCTGTTGCCTGTGTCTATGTGCCTGTGGTTCTGTCAGTGTGATCATGTGATGTATCTGACCCCAGGAATGTGTTAATAAAGTTTCCTCTTCCTGGAACAATGAATTCACGGTGTTCTTATTTCAATTTCCAGGAGTGTAGATCAGAGATACCCCATTTCGTATAAACTTTCGTTCGTTGTTTCAGTATGCATATGTACGAAAAAATTCACCGTAGAGGAGCGTGTTCCACAATTACTCCGTGTTCCACAATTACTTTGTTAAATTGGTCGCCAGTTGCCTACCTTCGATGCAGTTCTTTCACCTTCGACTTCCGTTTGAATCTATCACGGTATCGGAAAGAATCCACAGCTGCTCAGTCGCTGCACCGCTAGGGACACGGTTATCGCGCTGCGTGCTCGGTCGCGGCAGGAAGGTGACGACAGCCTTTCATTCTTTTGAAAACGCTCGGGTGAAGGTGCGTGCTATTATGACCGAGTGAGCTGCTGACGGCACGTAGAGAATCGGCGGAAGAGCTGCGGGGAGGGGAGCGGTGGTGCGGTGCAGCTAGCACCTGCCTCATTAGGCTGGGCCCTGCGGCGCTTTTGCCCTCGGCGTAAGTTACTCCGTCACGGCGGTAACGCGCCGCGGGCGCCCTTCTGCCCAACAATGTCGCGCACAATGGCCAGGAAGCGCCGCGCTTTGCTCACCGTTCGACACGCCGCACGCCACACGCGCCCGGATCCGGACCGCTCTATCGCTGCCCCGGGTCGCCCATTTACTTTTGAGCTGGGCGAGGGCACGAGTGGCTCAAATCCCCCCCCCCCCCCCCCCCCTAGCCACCCCTCCACCCACTCCTCCCCTGTCACTAAAACTTCAGTCGAAGTATGGTGCGATGAATGTGCACTAAAAAGTTAAGATTATTTGGCGAAATGAAAATACAGCAATAATTTATGTCAATTTGTTTAAAGCCCTTGCTTAGAAACGTCAAAAATTGACTGCTCATTTCCCTCAGAGTAGTCTCTAAAATATCGTCTTTTTCTTTACTTATTTATTACACTACTGACCATTAAAATTGATATGCCACGAAGATGACGCGCTACAGACGCGAAATTTAACCGACTGGGACAAGATGCTGTGATATGCAAATGATTAGCTTTTCAGAGCATTCACACAAGGTTGGCGCCGGTGGCGACACCTACAACGTGCTGACATCAGGAAAGTTTCCAACCGATTTCTCATACACAAACAGCAGCTGACCGGCGTTGCCTGGCGAAACGTTGTTGTGATGCCTCGTGGAAGGAGGAGAAATGCGTACCGTCACATTTCCGACTTCGATAAAGGTCGGATTGTAGCCTATCGCGATTGTGGTTAATCGTATCGCGACACTGCTGCTCCCGTTGGTCGAGATCCAATGACTGTTAGCAGAATATGGAATCGGTGGGTTCAGGAGGGTAATACGGAACGCCGTGCTGGATCCCAGAGGCCTCGTATCACTAGCCGTCGAGATGACGGGCATCTTATTCTCATGGCTGTAACTGATCGTGCAGCAACCTCCCGACCCCTGAGTCAACAGATGGGGACGTTTGCAAGACAACAACCATCTGCACGAACAGTTCGACAACGTTTGCAGCATCATCGACTGTCAGCTCGGAGACCATGGCTGCGGTTACCCTTGACGCTGCAAAACAAACAGCAACACCTTCGATGTACTCAGCGACGAACCTGGGTGCACGATTGGCTAAACATTTTTTCGAATCTATACAGGTTCTGTTGACAGCATCATGATGGTCGCATCCGTGTTTGGCGACATCGCGGTGAACGCACATTGGAAGCGTGTATTCGTCATCGACACAGAGGTGTGTCACCCGGCGTGATGGTATGGGGTGCCATTGGTTACACGTCTCGGTCACCTCTTGTTCGCATTGACGGCACTTTGAACAGTGGACGTTACATTTCAGATGTGTTACGACCCATGGCTCTACCCTTCATTCCATCCCTGCGAAACCCTACATTTCAGCTGGATAATGCACGACCGCATGTTGCAGGTCATGTACGTGCCTTTCTGGATGCAGAAAATGTTCGACTGCTGCCCTGGGCAGCACTTTCTCCAGGTCTGTCACCAATTGAAAACGTCTGGTCAATGGTGGCCGAGCAACTGGCTCGTCACAATACGCCAGTCACTACTCTTGATGAACTGTGGTGTCGTGTTGAAGCTGCATGGGCAGCTGTACCTGTACACGCCATCCAAGCTCTGTTTGACTCAATGCCCAGTCACATCAAGGCCGTTATTACGGCCAGAGGTGGTTGTTCTGGGTAGTAATTTCTCAAGATCTATACACCAAAATTGCGTGAAAATGTAATCACATGTCAGTTCTAGTATACTATATTTGTCTAATGAATACCCGTTTATCATCTGCATTTCTTCTTGGTGTAGCTATTTTAATGGCAAGTAGTGTATTTTCTTAGCAATACTACTGTAGATGTTTAACGGTGTTGTTAGGCCATCACATTTAGTCATTTACCTCTCTTTATTTATTTATTATAAAGTTTTTCGCTTTGTTAGAGGCTTTTAAGGTGACAGGTACATTTCAAGCGTTGTGCAGGCGCCTGGTAGGAATTTAGTTGGCAACGCGCCGCGGGCAAGCTTTAATATTTTGAAAGACGCACCTAAGGTGACCAAATCCGGCGCTTCATTTGTCTTGTGTTTCGCAACACCGCAGATAATTTCCGGTGAGGGCCTAGATTTTATTCATGATTTATATTTCCGATTTATTCACCTACTCTTTCATTTTTGCTACCTTCCAAAACTTGCCGCCCTGAGTGGTGACACGTTTCGCCACTGGCCTGCCATGAAGGGAAGTTAACACGCCTTGGCTGACGGGCGACTCTAAGCGGCCAAACGAGTGACGAGACGCAGGGTGTCACCGCTGGCCGCCACCGTCGCCGTCGCCGTCCCACAAGAAGTGGCGCTCCTCAGCTGGACACGCTCCAGTGCCCGCCCTTCCACAAAGAAACCGCTGCCACTCGCTCTCGGCGCCTGGCCCTTCTATTTACCCCTGGCACTTTTATTTGCCTAAAAGATGTAGCAGGCGTCGTTTTCACGCTCGCCTGCCTTCCCGATCAACAGTCCGTCATTTCTTCTGCTTCTTTCGTACGCCGTGTCACAGTTCCGTGAAGCGCATGTACAGGGGTGGAAAAAAAAGAAAAAAAACTGCAATGAACGCGTGATTGAACAAATATTCAGATGTTAGACAAGCCTGCAGGTTGTGCTCTTATTCAATGAAGAGCTAATGAAAGTGGTACATGCATGCGTATTCATTTACAGAGATATTGAAACAGACAGAATACGGCGCTGCGGTCGGCAACGCCTGTCTAAGACAAGAAGCGCCTAGCGTAGTTGTTAGATCGGTTACTGCTGCTACAACGGCAGGTTATCACGACTTAAGTGAGGTTGTGTTGTGTTGGCAGATGAGCCAACACCGTGTTACGAATGGAGGCCGAAATGCACGCGTTTTAGCTTACGCAGGCTCGCGTGAGGAGGGAAGAACTATACTGACGTTAGGTCTAGAACATGACAAAGAATTAGAATTCAGAAAGCTGACGTAATTAGTTTGATACTTAACTTTAATCCATTAATGAAGAACGGCGCTCTTGACGGTACATGATTCACAATGTGATCTGTTCAGAATACATTCGTAGTAACTGAATATGGCGCCTTGCTAGGTCGTAGCAAATGACGTAGCTGTCGTCTCTGCAAATGGGAGCGTATGTAGTCAGTGAACCATCGTTAGCACAGTCGGCTGTACAACTGGGGCAAGTGCTAGGGAGTCTCTCTAGACTAGACCTGCCGTATGGCGGCGCTCGGTCTGCAATCACTGATAGTGACGAAATGCGGGTCCGACGTATACCAACGGACCGCGGCCGATTTGAAGGCTACCAGCTAGCAAGTGTGGTGTCTGGCGGTGTTATAGGCGGCGCACGAGCGATGGGACACAGCCTCTCCGAGGCAGCGATGATGTGGGGATATTCCGCCGCACGGAATTAGCCGAGCGGTCTGGGCGCTGCAGTCATGGGCTGTGCGGCTGGTCCCGGCGGAGGTTCGACTCCTCCCTCGGGCATGGGTGTGTGTGTTTGTCCTTAGGATGATTTAGGTCAAGTAGTGTGTAAGCTTAGGGACTGATGACCTTAGCAGTTAAGTCCCGTAAAATTTCACACACATTTCAAAATTTTTTGGGGATATTCTCGTACTGAAATTTCATGAGTGTACCGCGAATTTCAGGAATCCGGTAAAACATCAAATCTCCGACAACGCTGCGGCCGGAAAAAGATCCTGTAAGAATGGTAACAACGAAGAAAATCGTTCAACGTGACAGAAGTCCAACCCCTCCGCAAACTGCTGCAGATTTCGGTGCTGGGCCAGCAACAAGTGTCAGACTACGAACCATTCCAAGATACATCATCGATATGGGCTTTCGGAGGCACACTCGTGTACCTCGATGAATGCGCGACACAAAGCTTCACGCCTCGCTTTGGCCCGTCAACACCGACATTTCACTGTTGATGACTGGAAACATGTTACCTGCTCGCACGAGTCTCGTTCATATTGTATCGATTGGATGGCCGTGTACAGGTATGGAGACAGACTCATGAATCCACAGATTCTGCAAGTCAGCAGGGGCTGTTCAAGCTGGTGGCGGCTCTGTAATGATGTGGGGCAGACAGGGACACGTACGTAAGCATCCTGTCTGATCACCTGCATAAATTCACGTCCATTGTACGTTCCGACGGATTTGGGCAATTCCAGCAGGACTATGTGACACCCCACACGTCTGTAATTGCTAG